>NW_028169064.1:32500-45000 GCF_963971535.1 Notolepis coatsorum | reverse complement strand
TCTCTGTACTATCTGCTCTCTGTACTATCTGCTCTCTGTACTATCTGCTCACTGTACTATCTGCTCACTATCTGCTCTCTGTACTATCTGCTCTCTGTACTATCTGCTCACTATCTGCTCTCTGTACTATCTGCTCTCTGTACTATCTGCTCACTGTACTATCTGCTCTCTGTACTATCTGCTCACTATCTGCTCACTGTACTATCTGCTCACTGTACTATCTGCTCACTGTACTATCTGCTCACTGTACTATCTGCTCACTGTACTATCTGCTCACTATCTGCTATCTGTACTATCTGCTCACTGTACTATCTGCTCACTGTACTATCTGCTCTCTGTACTATCTGCTCTCTGTACTATCTGCTCACTATCTGCTCTCTGTACTATCTGCTCACTGTACTATCTGCTCTCTGTACTATCTGCTCTCTGTACTATCTGCTCACTGTACTATCTGCTCTCTGTACTATCTGCTCTCTGTACTATCTGCTCACTGTACTATCTGCTCACTATCTGCTCTCTGTACTATCTGCTCACTGTACTATCTGCTCACTATCTGCTCACTGTACTATCTGCTCTCTGTACTATCTGCTCACTATCTGCTCTCTTTTTTTTTTGTGACCAACTTTTTATTTTGTCTTTTTTTAAAACAAGTTCAGAGGAAGGACATTCACATCAGCATTTCATATTAATTCACACAGTGGCATACAAAGTGTCTTTTCAGTATATATTGTCCGTCAGTATATTCATATACTGTGTAGCCTGCCTGTTGCAGTTGTGACAGTCTTTTCCTCCGTTCTGGCGGTCCTGTGGCTGCGAGACAGCCCAGGTCGCTTCTTAACCCCACTCCCAGCCCCCCGGGTTTGCATAGACATTTTAGGAGAGGGGGAAACCTTGATGCATACATTTACATTTACATTTACATTTAGTCATTTAGCTGACGCTTTTATCCAAAGCGACTTACAAGTTCTGTACGACAAGCCATCAGGAAGGGCACAACTCTATCAGCTGAGCAACAATGTTCATCAAAGTGTTGAGTGCTACAGTGTAGGTTAGTTTATTAGGACAAGTGCATGACAGTACGGTTAGTTAGGGTTAGATTTTTTTTTTTTTTTTTTTTTTTTTTTTTTTATTCAGATAATGGTTGAAGAAGTGCGTCTTTAGTCGACGGCGAAAGATTGGACGTGATTCGGCTGTCCTAACTGGGGTGGGTAGTTCATTCCACCATTGTGGGGCAAGGACTGAGAATAGGCGACTTCTCTTTGATGACCCTCCCGGAGCTTGGATAGGAGTAGGTCTGAGGCGGCCAGAAGATGCAGAGCGTAGGCGTCTTGAGGGTGTGTAGTTAGAGACCATTGACCGGAGGTAGGCGGGAGCGGTTCCCTTTGCCGCACGGTATGCTAGGTCGAGGGCCTTGAAGCGGATTCGTGCAGCAATGGGGAGCCAGTGCAGGTCCCTAAGAAGTGGGGTGACATGGGCCGACTTCGGTAGGTTTGAGATCAGGCGGGCCGCTGCGTTCTGAATGAGTTGAAGAGGCTTAGTGGTAGTGGCCGGGAGGCCAGCGAGCAGTGCATTGCAGTAGTCGAGGCGGGAGATGACTGTTGATTGGACGAGGAGTTGGGTGGCTTCTTTTGTCAGGAAGGGGCGTATCCTTCTGACGTTGCTCAGGAGGAATCGGCAGGTTCTGGTCGTCGCTGCGATGTGAGCAGAGAAGTTCAGCTGGTCGTCGAGGACAACACCAAGGTTCTTGGCGGTCGGGGACGCAGTCACAGCTGCATTCTCGACTGTGATTGAAAGGTCGGTTAGGGGGGAGGATTTGGCCGGCAGGTGGAGCAATTCTGTTTTGCTTAGGTTCAGTTTGAGGTGGTTGGACGTCATCCAGGCTGAGATGTCGGACAGACAGGCCGAGATCCGCTCAGAGACGTGGATATCTGAGGGAGGGAAGGAGAGGAAGAGTTGAGTATCGTCGGCATAACAATGGTAGGAGAAGCCATGAGACGTGATAATGTTACCCAGTGATTTAGTGTAGAGGGAGAAGAGAAGGGGTCCTAAAACCGAGCCCTGGGGGACACCCGTCCGCAGGGGGCGGGTGGCCGACAGGGTCCCTCTCCATGACACTTGGTAGGAGCGGTCATTGAGGTATGATGACAGCCATGTCAGCGCAGAGCCAGCCACTCCCATTCCTGCGAGGGCCGCAAGGAGGATCTGGTGGTTGACTGTGTCGAAGGCTGCAGATAGATCTAGGAGAATCAGGACAGAGGAGAGGCCTTTCGCTTTTGCTAAGTGAAGTGCCTCTGTGACCGCAATGAGGGCTGTCTCTGTGGAGTGACCAGTCCTGAAGCCTGACTGATTAGGGTCTAGGAGGTCATTCTGTAAGAGATAAGCAGTAAGTTGGTTGGATACAGCACGTTCAAGTGTTTTAGAAAGGAAGGAGAGAAGAGAGACAGGACGGTAGTTGCCTATGACGGTAGGGTTCAGGGTTGGTTTTTTTATGAGCGGCGTGACTCTGGCTTGTTTTAGGGAGGTGGGGACCACCCCCGAGTTGAGTGAGGAGTTGATGGTTGCAGTTAGGAATGGGAGGATGTCTGGTGCTATGGTCTGGAGGAGTGGGGAGGGTAGCTGGTCCAGCTGGCAAATAGTCGGACGGTTTGACGTTACCAGTGTCAGGGTCTCTGCTTCTGTAATGGGAGAGAAAGATGACAGAGTGAAGGATGAGGTTCTCGATTCAGCATTTGGAATGGGTGGGGGTTGGGAGAAGGAGCTGCGGATGTTCTCCACTTTTTCCTCAAAGAAGATCGCAAAGTCTTCGGCAGAGAAAGATGAGGGAGGGGGAGGTGGGGGGGGGGTGAGGAGGGAGGACATGGTAGCATGCAGTTTGCGAAGATTCTTGGCAGAGGCCTTGATCCTATGGTGGAAGAAAGAAGCTTTGGCATTAGTGATGGTTTTGGAGAATGTTAACAAGAGGTTGTGATATGTGTCGATGTCAGCAGTGAGGCGTGACTTTCTATACTTCCTTTCAGCTGCTCTCAGGACCTGTCTTTGTTCTCTCACTGGATCTGTCAGCCATGGACTGGGTGGGAAACGGCGGGCAGGTTTCTCAACGAGGGGACAGAGCTTGTCGAAGGAGGTTGCAAGGGCTGAAAGGAGGGTGGAGGTTGCCAGCTCTGTGGAGAGAGCAGAGAAGGTGTCACTCAAAGGTAGAGCGGATAGTATGTCAGAGGAGAGGGTGGAGGGGGATAGGGAGGGCAGGTTGCGTCTGAGTGAGACTGTTTGAGTTGGGGTGAAGACCTTTCGGTTAAGCATGAGAGTTAGTGAGAAGGATATGAAGGAATGGTCAGATACATGTAGGGGAGTTACCGTGGTGTTAATGATGCTGGAGTTACGGGAAAATATGAGATCCAAGGAGTTGCCTGCTTTGTGGGTGGGAGGCATGGCAGTGGGAGTCAGGTCAAACGATTGTAGGAGGGAGACTACTATGACTGACTGAGATGAGTCAGGCAGGTTGAAGTCGCCCAGTAGAAGGAGAGGGGTACCATCTTCCGGTAAGGAGCTAAGAAGCATGTCCAGCTCATCTGTGAAGTGATCGAGTGTACCTGGAGGGCGGTAGAGTGTAACAATGGTGAGATTGAAAGGATTAGAGACAGATACTGCATGATATTCGAGAGAGGAGAGTGACAGTTCTCGGAGTGGTGTTACGTTTGTAGCCCATGAAGGAGATGTCATGAGGGCAGTGCCTCCACCCCGTCTGGAAGGTCGAGGTGTGTGAGTGAAGTTATAGTTTGTAGATAATGCTGCAGGTGTTGATGAGTTATTGGGGGTTATCCAGGTCTCAGTTAGAGCCAGGAGCTGCAGATTTAGACTATGGGCGTAGGCAGTAATGAAGTCAGCTTTCTTGACTGCTGATTGACAATTCCATAAGCCTCCCCGTACTGTGACAGGTGTATTAGTGGCTGTAGGAGGGTAGGAGAGATTAGCCGGGTTGCTAGCAAACTGGCGTGGATGGGTAGAGTCAGTTCTGGAGGAGCAGATTGTGGATATAGGTATGAGACACATTGTCTTGTCAAGAGTGGCAGGGAGGAAGTAGGGAAATAGCAGTGTGGGAGGGAAATATAGGGTTATGGTGTACTTAGCACTGGGTGGATCGGTGGATCCCTCGGCGGTGAACTCCAGGAAAACTCCTCCTCTTTGTCCCTCTTCGTTTCTCGACGCTTCGCTGACGCTACACCAGCAAGCCTTTAAATCACTATCACTAATTAGTGCTGTCTTAACACCTGGCCCTTAATGGGGGCACTTAACTAAACAAAATGGCCGTTTTAAACACGCCCCTTTAATCAAGTCAGCTGGTTCCTCACTTTTAAGATTCACTAATAAACTTAAAATGGCTTACCCTAGTTTTCAGTATAAAGCAATGTTTCTCAGTGAGTGTGTCCTGTCCTTCCTTAACAGAGCCCAGTACAGAGTGATTTCAACACAGTGTGGACCTCTGCTTTTAAACAGGGCAGGCTCTTAATGGCTCACTCAGCAAATCAGATGCTACTAGTAAACAGGAAACAGTCCCTTAATGGGGGCACTTAACTAAACAAAATGGCCGTTTTAAACACGCCCCTTCAATCAAGTCAGCTGGTTCCTTACTTTTAAGATTCACTAAAACTTAAAATGGCTTATCCTAGTTTTCAGTATAAAGCAATGTTTCGCAGTGAGTGTGTCCTGTCCTTCCTTAACAGAGCCCAGTACAGAGTGATTTCAACACAGTGTGGACCTCTGCTTTTAAACAGGGCAGGCTCTTAATGGCTCACTCAGCAAATCAGATGCTACTAGTAAACAGGAAACAGTCCCTTAATGGGGGCACTTAACTAAACAAAATGGCCGTTTTAAACACGCCCCTTTAATCAAGTCAGCTGGTTCCTCACTTTTAAGATTCACTAATAAACTTAAAATGGCTTACCCTAGTTTTCAGTATAAAGCAATGTTTCTCAGTGAGTGTGTCCTGTCCTTCCTTAACAGAGCCCAGTACAGAGTGATTTCAACACAGTGTGGACCTCTGCTTTTAAACAGGGCAGGCTCTTAATGGCTCACTCAGCAAATCAGATGCTACTAGTAAACAGGAAACAGTCCCTTAATGGGGGCACTTAACTAAACAAAATGGCCGTTTTAAACACGCCCCTTTAATCAAGTCAGCTGGTTCCTCACTTTTAAGATTCACTAATAAACTTAAAATGGCTTACCCTAGTTTTCAGTATAAAGCAATGTTTCTCAGTGAGTGTGTCCTGTCCTTCCTTAACAGAGCCCAGTACAGAGATACATGTATAGGATACTCTTAATTAGAAAAGAAATCATAATTATGTTTGTTAGATAACCAAGTAATAGGGAAAAATACAATACAATTTAGAAACAACCACAACAAATTATAGCAGTAAACAGAAAAGGAAAAGATAAATGGAAAAGATAAATGGAAACAACAGCAACATGATTTTTGTTCATTCTCTGGTGTCAAGGTACAAGTGTTCAACCTAGTGGAGTACTGATTTTACCTTCTGGGCCGCGGTAAGTAATATTTGGATTGATTCTGTCCTTGCTCCCTGTGCTCTAGCACTGGATGCCTCTAATCTCAATACTTCGTAGAAGGACAGTTTCCAACGGTAAATATTGAGACTATGGGGTGGTTTCCATCTCATTACGAGCATTTTCTTTGCTGCCGTTAAACCGGCCAGAAACACTCTCTTTTTGTGAGGTGTTAATTTTAGAGATGAATCATCATTTAATAATAAAATGTGTGGCAAACAAGGTATGTTTATCTCTGTTATATTAGTGAGAAATAATGCAACCTTGGCCCAAAAAGCGAGTACTCCTGGACATTCCCACATCATATGTATGTATGTTCCTATAACTTTTTGCGGACATAAAGCACATAGAGGACTTTGTAATATTTTTATTTGACAGAGTTTCCTGGGTGACAGATAAAATCTTTGTATCATTTTGTAATGAGTTAATTGGTTATTATAATTACGAGAGGTTAGTGGAATATTATCCCATACATTCTGCCAATTTATGCAGGCATTGTAATTCTTTAAGTCTATGTTCCAGACAGTGGTATTACCTGTAGTTCTGTTTAGTTTTCCTTGTATTTTATTATATAACCCAGAAACAAAACCATTTTTAACATTTATGCCATTCACTATATTCATTAAAGGGTGACCTGGTAAAGGCTGATTCCATGGGACACCATAAGTGCGCATTGCAGTGCGTAACTATAAATAAAAAAAGAAGGATGTACTAGGGACATTATATATTTGTTTGAGCTCTTGAAATGATCTGAGACCGTATTCACTGTATATGTCAGATAGTTTGTGAATACCTTGTCTTTGCCAATTGGGAAATGTAGCTGGTTTCCCTCCCAACAGTAAGAAGTTGTTATCAAAAATAGGGGTATCTATGTGCCATTTTGTGTTCCACTGTCCCGTTTCGGCAATATATTTCCAGACGTAAATTGAATGTGCTATAATTGGGCCGAATTTAGTACGGCAAAAGCTTGGGGATAGACCAGAAAAGAGTATATCTTTGAATGTATATGGAGATACAATGTGCCTCTCCATATTCACCCATGGTATGTCAGAATCATTATTGAACCATCTTAGCAACGGTCTGAGCATAAAAGAAAAATAGTACTGTTCAAAATTAGGAACAGCTAGCCCTCCTGCTTTCCTACTGTTTTGGAGTGTGGAATTGCTGATTCGTGGATGTTGTTCACGCCATATAAATTTGAATACTAGTCCCTGTAGCTTCTCCCAAAATCCTGGAGGTGGCGGTAAATGAATCATGCTTACCAGAAAATTGATCTTAGGGAGAATGTGGGTCTTGACTACTGAAAGCCTGACTGAAAATGGGATTAATAATAGTGACCAACGGTTTAACTCGTCAGATATTACCTTCTTAAGGCTCTTGTAATTTTTTGACACAATTTTGTCAATGGATGTGTATATATCTATACCTAAATATCTGAAACCAGAGCCCACTGGTATTTCTGTATGTAGTTGGGGACTACTTGCTGCTGCATTTAGGGGAAGTAAAATTGATTTATTCAAGTTGATCTTGTAGCCTGAAATAAAACTAAAATGTTTAATAGTGTCTAGGACTACAGGTAGGGACCGTGGTGTATTGTCAAGAAATAATAACAGATCGTCTGCGTACAGACACATTTTATGGTAGGTGTTATTTACTATTATGGGTTTTATTTCGGCACAATTTCAAATTTTTTGGGCCAAGGGTTCAAGAGATAACGCAAATAATAATGCGGAGGCGGGGCAACCCTGCCTGACGCTACGTCTGATAGGGAAGGGTGTGGAACACTGATTGGATGTGATAACCATGGCCGTTGGATTATGATATAAGATTTTGAGCATATTTATAAATGTGTCTCCAAATGCCATATTCTTCATGGTGTGCCATAAGTACTCCCATTCCAGCCTATCGAAGGCCTTTTCGGCGTCAAGGGACAACACTGCACATGGTGATATTTTTGGAGCTTTGTCAATAATGTGTAACAGTCGTCTTAAATTATCTGATGCAAATCTTTGTTTAACAAATCCAGTTTGGTCTGGGTGGACCAATATTGGCAGTATCGTCTCTAGACGTCGTGCGAGGACCTTGGCATATAATTTTAAGTCTCCATTAAGAAGGGACAATGGACGATAGTTAGCACAGATGTTTCCATCCTTTCCTTTTTTCTGTATCAGTGTGATAATTGCTGTACTTATGTCTCTATTAAAACTCCCTTTCATGATGGCTTGTTGGAACATCTCGAGTAGTAATGGACCCAACTCTTTCCAAAAGGTCAAGTACAGCTCCGGTGGGATACCATCGAAACCTGGTGATTTCCCCTGTTTCATTTCTTTCAGTGCATCGTAAAGTTCCTCCAGGGTAAAGGGATAATCTGTTGAGGTTATTTGTTGCTCTGTTAATTTAGGTAGATCCAAGTCTTCAAAAAAGGAGTCTAAATCAGCTTTTGAGAATTGAGCTTCAGATGAATACAATTGTTGATAGAAAAGTTTAAATTCTAGATTTATTTTGGCCGGATCGTTTACCATCGCTCCTTCTTTATTTAGGATTGATGTGATGTCTGCTTTCTGTTCATTATATTGGATTTTCCTAGTCAACAAAAAGCTTGGATTATTTCCATTCAAATACTCAGTTTGCCTCGCTCTGTGAGCTAGGAACTCTGCTTTTTGTGCCATTAGAGCATTTAGTTCAGACTTCGCTTTCCAAAGCTCCCTTTCTCTTTCTTGATCGTAGTTGTTTTGTTGTTCTGCAGTTAGCAATGAGTGTCTATTTTCCAATCTGGATATTTCTTGATGGTGGGCTTTGTTACGTGCTGAAGCAAATGATATTGTATTATTGCGAATGAAGCCTTTAGTTGCATCCCATAGAAATCTTATATCTGTAACACTATTTTTATTGATATTGATAAAAAGGTTGAAGTCTGATCTAAATTGCTCACAGAATGATGGATCCTGCAGTAATGTTAAATTAAATTTCCATCTAGTAGCACGTTTTGGACAATTTTCAATTGTATATACACACAGATTGGCATGGTGATCTGATAAAGACATGTTGATAATGTCAGTTTTTTTAATACAGTGTAAAATATTAGCAGATATTAGTATATAATCTATTCTTGAAAATGTTTTATGTCTATTTGAAAAGAAGGTGTATTGTTTTAAACTTGGGTTATAATTTCTCCAAACATCTATCAATGAGTGATTTGACACCAGATTTTTAAATGCTGTAGTGGATGAATTAACTGAGGTTGGACCTGACTTATCCAAGCCTGGTGATAAAACTGTATTCATGTCTGCACCAATAATTATTCCACAATCTGAATACTTTTGTAAGGTCTTTGTTAGTTGGGCATAGAATGCAGAGTCATAAGTGTTAGGGGCATATGCTGATAGCAGCAATATATCTTTGTCACCTAGAATGCCCTTTACATAAGTGACTCTGCCATCTGAATCATTCCCTTTCTCAATAGTATTGAAATTAAGTTTTCTAGATATTAGAATTAATACTCCTTTTGTTTTATTAATAGCAGATGAGGAAGAAACGACTATGTATCTATTGTTTTCCAATTTTCCCAAATCTTGTGCCATTATGTGAGTTTCTTGAAAGAAAGCTATATCAATCCTTTTCTTGTCTAGATATTCAAGACAGCTGCTATATTTGATATTCTTATTTATTCCCTGTACATTCCATGAAAGTATATTTATTTTTGCCATAATATGTTCTGTAAATTTAATTTAGCTTTGGCAATTATTATTATGTATTATCTTGGAATTATCCATGACACAGTAACAAGAGGATTTCTATTTGCATTAAATTGTCAAGCTGTAGAGTAAAGAATAAAATTAGCAATACATTAGGGAAATAATATATATACATCATGTAACCCCTCCCCAGTTGTAGTCCAGCATCAACCCAAAAACCTCCCACTACCCCCCCACCCCCCACCCGAAGACAGTCACGTGGGTAGAATACCGTAGTATCCTTATTCCACATGGCCACCTTCCTACCTCCTATTCTCTGCCTGTTGCAGAGTTGTGACATGTTAGCTGGTCAGACAGCTCCCTCTACTGGTCTCCCTGTGTTATTAAATATCTACATTACCGAAAAAAAACAAAATTGGAATATAAACAGGGAGATACATTATTTTTTCTTTTTCTTTCTCTCTTTAATTTATGATAAATTATATTGGGTAAGGAGAGTAATGCTATGGGTGATACTATCGTCCCCACCAGTCATGTTGACCACAGTACCACCCACAGCAGCTCTACAGTAGATATAAAACAAAATAAAAATACTAGCAGTAATAATTCACCCAACACAGCTACCACTATATCTGTTGCTAATAACGTAGATCGTAATAATAATAGCACAAAAAAAAATATATATATATATATAAGCTGAATATGGCCCAAATTATATTTGGTACGGACTGGTGAGTAATACCATGGGTGATATTATTGTCCCCATCAATCATGATGCCAACAGCACCATCCACAGCATCACTAATGGTAGTACAAAATACATTATCAGCCATACTAATTCACCCAACACAGCTACCACCAATACTGTCACCAATGACTTAAATCGTAGATAATATTAAATTATATTGGGTAAGGAGAGTAATGCTATGGGTGATACTATCGTCCCCACCAGTCATGTTGACCACAGTACCATCCACAGCTGCACTACAGTAGGGATAAAATAAATAAAAAAATACTAGCAGTAATAATTCACCCAACATAGTTACCACTATATCTGTTGCTAATAACGTAGATCGTAATAATAATAGCACAAACCCATATATATATATAAACTGAATATGGCCCAAATTATATTGGGTAAGGGCTGGTGAGTAATGCCATGGGTGATATTATCATCCCCATCAATCATGATGCCAACAGCACCATCCACAGCAGCACTGACTAATGGTAGTACAAAATAAAATATCTACCATAATAGTTCACCCAATATAGTTACCACTGATACTGTCACTAATAACTTAAATCGTAAATAATAATATTAACAATTTTATTTATTTATTATATAAACCATGAGGGACTGAAACAAATTATATATCGACAAAATAATAATGATAACGTCATTAGTAATATAGGGGGGGGAAATAGGAAAGAAAATTAAATTATATATATTTTTTTGTTATATAAACCATGGGGACTAAAACAAATTATATATCGACCAAATAATAATGATAACGTCATTAGTAATAATAAAGGGGGGGAGGAGAGAAAAAAAATAGGAAAGGATATTAATAATTATACATTTTTTTTGTTTGTTTTTGAACCCATGAACAATACCCAAACAGAAGAGGATTTTATATTATTCCAAGTCCATGTGGCCACGTTAGTCTCAAATGTTCACAATCTTCCAGCTGACCACCGCGCGACCATAGGCATACCTGTGTTCTGTGATGTGTATACAGTAGTAGACAGTCTCGTCCTAGGTCGGGGCTGGTGTTGAATGTGCCTCCGCGTCTAGCGTGGGCTTGATCTCGGTTGTGTAGAAGTCCATTGCCTCCGATGCTTCGGTGAGTCTTATCCTTGAAGGTGATGAGCAGCTTCGCAGGGTGAGCCACCCCGTAGCGCAGTTTTGTTTTGCGTAAGAGTGATCTGAGCTCATCAAAGGAGGCTTGCTGCTTGCGTTGTTCTGCTGTAACATCACGGAAGATGCTGATTTTATGTCCTTTGTATTGTAGCCCACCTGGTTCTTTAGCTTTCCCACCGGCAAGACGCACAACCTTCTGCCTTATATCAGAGTTGTTGAATTTTGCGATTAGGCATCGCGTCTTGCCTTTATTTGCCCCGATGCGGTGAGCGATACTGATCAAGTGGGGTGGCCCTAGATCTTCGCCAAAAAGTTCGCTCAGCATTCCGTTTACGAACAGTGTCGGGTTGCCTTGTTCTGTTCCTTCTGGTAGCCCCAAGATTCTCACGTTGAGTCTTCTGCTGTGGTCCTCAAGCGATTCCGTCTTCTGTTTTAATGATTTAACTTCCTCAGATAGTGATTTATTCTCTGCTTCCAGTTGTATCAGCCTTTGATCAGTGTCGTTGGCAGCCGTCTCGAGAGAATCAATCTTGTCCAGGCATGATGTTACCTTTAGCTGGATTTTGTTTAGATGATCCTTGATCGGCTTTAGATTGGTTTCGAGTCCTGTAGCAAGTTCTTCACGTACAATTGTTCTCATGAGCACCGCTAGGTCAGCGTTCTCCATTGTGAACTTTGTTTGTGCACGCGTGGACATGTGTTTGTTCAAGAGCGATTAGATCGTTTTGAACGAATTAGCTTACAAAATAAAAGAAGCTGATAAATGTCGAGGTAAAGTCAACTTTAGTTTTGTTCTTTATGGGTTCAAAATAATGATTATTCGAGGGTTTGCCGCGACATGCTGCGAGCTGCGTTCAGTCCATGCCACCGGAAGTAGATTAAACTATCTGCTCTCTGTACTATCTGCTCACTATCTGCTCTCTGTACTATCTCCTCTCTGTACTATCTGCTCACTATCTGCTCTCTGTACTATCTGCTCTCTGTACTATCTGCTCTCTGTACTATCTGCTCTCTGTACTATCTGCTATCTGTACTATCTGCTCTCTGTACTATCTGCTCACTGTACTATCTGCTCACTGTACTATCTGCTCACTGTACTATCTGCTCACTGTACTATCTGCTCACTGTACTATCTACTCACTGTACTATCTGCTCTCTGTACTATCTGCTCTCTGTACTATCTGCTCTCTGTACTATCTGCTCACTGTACTATCTGCTCACTGTACTATCTGCTCACTGTACTATCTGCTCACTGTACTATCTGCTCACTGTACTATCTGCTCACTGTACTATCTGCTCACTGTACTATCTGCTCTCTGTACTATCTGCTCTCTGTACTATCTGCTCTCTGTACTATCTGCTCACTGTACTATCTGCTCACTGTA
>NW_028169064.1:0-27500 GCF_963971535.1 Notolepis coatsorum | reverse complement strand
CAGGGTGGATGGTTGGGCACAGACGGCCCCTCATCCTCCGGGTGACAGGGTGGATGGTTGGGTACAGACGGCCCCTCATCCTCCGGGTGACAGGGTGGATGGTTGGGTACAGACGGCCCCTCATCCTCCGGGTGACAGGGTGGATGGTTGGGTACAGACCGCCCCCTCATCCTCCGGGTGACAGGGTGGATGGTTGGGTACAGACCGCCCCCTCATCCTCCCGGTGACAGGGTGGGTGGTTGGGTACAGGTCGGCCCTCATCCTCCCGGTGACAGGGTGGATGGTTGGGTACAGACCGCCCCCTCATCCTCCCGGTGACAGGGTGGATGGTTGGGTACAGACCGCCCCCTCATCCTCCGGGTGACAGGGTGGATGGTTGGGTACAGATCACCCCTCATCCTCCCGGTGACAGGGTGGATGGTTGGGTACAGACCGCCCCCTCATCCTCCGGGTGACAGGGTGGATGGTTGGGTACAGACCGCCCCCTCATCCTCCCGGTGACAGGGTGGGTGGTTGGGCACAGATCGGCCCTCACCGGCGCGGCGCGGGTCAGTGCTGAACAACAACATGTGTACCGAGTGAGAGACGACTGAGAGCAGAGCGATATGAATGGAGAGAGAGAGAAAGGTTATTGATGTTTCATTAATCTTATCTGTGTTTCAAACACAGACGCTGGCTCTTATGACACGAGCCAATATCTCTCCTATTACCCTCCGTATCAACCGTGACATATTACCAGCGTGCGGTGCGGTATTTCAGCACTATCTGCGATATTGATCTTCGTAAAGCCCCAATCCGGAATTTATTTGCGTGCGTGTGTCCTTCGATTTTTAAAGATAAGGACAAGACCACCACTGTTATTTCTCAGCTCCAATATTTGTGTATTTATTACATTACATGTAATTTATTGTTTCATAATATGAATTTAATTCATACATTTATTGCCCCATCTCTGCCCACTACAAACATAGGAACTCTCTAACCCCCGTCCCCAACCCCCCCCCCCCATCTCTCTGAGTGGCACAATGGTACTTGTTTATTGCACAATGTTGATTCTATTATATGTTATTTGCACATCGTTGCGGGCAAGACCACCCGCATTTCATTGTATACTTGTATGCCGTGACAAATAAATCTCTTGACTTGACTTGACTTGACTTGGTTGTCTCGTAGTGCTGACCAAGGTGGTGGTTGTCTCGGGTCTTGGCCAAGATTGCAGTGACTGTTCTACGTGCACCACGAGGCCACGGATCAGCTTCTTACCGTCTTCTGTCCGTGGTCTGTCAACGTGGTTTAGACGTTGAGTTCATTGCTGGGTTAAGTACTTCTATTCTATTCACATAATATGCTTACTACATATATCTATTATATTCACATATATGCTTACCACATGTATCTATTGCTATGTCCGCCGATCACAATCACGCAAACTCTCTAACGCCTGTCCCGTCTCCCTGTCTCCCTGTGAGCGGCTGTCTCATAGTGATGACCGGAGTGTTGGGCGTCCCGTGATGATGACCGGGAGGATGTGACCCTCTCTGCGCCGCCCCCATGCCTCAAATAGATCCGCCATCAGCTCTATTGTTAAATCTTTCAACATTTTCTGTTGCTATTGCATGCACTTATCTGTGTTTCATTACACACATGTGTGCATGCTTACCAACTGTTCGCCTGTTTTATTGCAACACTACTATCACCGACATCTAACATTTACATTTACATTTAGTCATTTAGCTGACGCTTTTATCCAAAGCGACTTACAAGTTCTGTACGACAAGCCATCAGGAAGGGCACAACTCTATCAGCTGAGCAACAATGTTCATCAAAGTGTTGAGTGCTACAGTGTAGGTTAGTTTATTAGGACAAGTGCATGACAGTACGGTTAGTTAGGGTTAGATTTTTTTTTTTTTTTTTTTTTTTTTTAATTCAGATAATGGTTGAAGAAGTGCGTCTTTAGTCGACGGCGAAAGATTGGACGTGATTCGGCTGTCCTAACTGGGGTGGGTAGTTCATTCCACCATTGTGGGGCAAGGACTGAGAATAGGCGACTTCTCTTTGATGACCCTCCCGGAGCTTGGATAGGAGTAGGTCTTAGGCGGCCAGAAGATGCAGAGCGTAGGGGTCTTGAGGGTGTGTAGTTAGAGACCATTGACCGGAGGTAGGCGGGAGCGGTTCCCTTTGCCGCACGAAGGGAGATCCCCCCTTGAACGGCCCTTCTAAGGTTTCTCTCCTCCACACTGCCTGTGGTGCATTTTTTTCTATTGCTAGGTTTTAGTGAGTTTTTCCTTACCTTCACCTGGGGTATGTCTGGGAGTGTTGCATTCATTTATTTTATTTATTTAAAATGTTTTGGACTTCATGGTGTTTTTGTTTTGTTCTTGATTTATCGTGATGTTTCTTCTTGACTTGTTTAAAGAAGACGTGTCAGGCCCCATGGGGACATTAACGTGTGTTCTTCGGCGACGGCCACTAATTCAAAATGGCGGATCTCCGCAAGAATATTATCACATTTCAAAAATGAAAATCTCACTAATAACATTAACCTGTTGGTAAACAAATGTATTGCTGAAAATATACACTATGACTGCTGTTGTGACATGGTTAGTGTTGTGAAGGATCAGATTAAACCGAATATGTATATTTATTTATATATATATATTTAATTGTATTTGTATATCGTTTGATATCCCCTGTATATTCCTTGTACAATATGCATTGAATATCCCCGTTTCTACTAAACAGCCCATAATAGTTTCATTCTACCATTGGACGAGAACCTGGCGCCAGGTTGCCATACCCCTAGGTCCAAGTTCAATCGTGCCGCCTAACATGTCGAGGCAGCCCCCGGTTCCGCGCAGTAATATGTCGGGCGAAATACGAATGGTACTATTTGTTCATAGCGCATATATATATGGCGCCAGTAAAGTAGAACTTTCTTTTAGTCCAGTTCTTTACCCTCAACAGAGTGACAGACGCAAAAGCCTCCCCACGACGCACGTGCGGTGTAGTAAGGCCTACTTGGCCCAGAATAGGCATTGAGATATCGTGTAGATTAATAGTTGAATGGTCATAGTTTGGCACCATACCGTCGAGTTGGACGTATTCTATTAAGCTAATAATAGTCTATTTATGTATGGTGCATCGTTCGATTAGAGTTCTACAGTTATCAGTACCCCCATCGTTCCTGACGTTATCTGGACGCTTAACCAGGCTGGTCAGACCCCTAGTGGTGATTGCATCCGAGGAGCTCCGGGCCAAGAGCGACTGGACCTGTATATTGGATTACTCTACCCAGACGACGGCGAGCCTTCCACGGCTTGGATTATGCTTTGTGTGCTTTGATTATTCCATGGATAAAGGCCAACACTGCTGAGTGTTGGAATTACCCCCCGGAGAGGACTCCAGGTGAGACGGCGCTCTACGCGTGAGGTCGCCTCACGTCTCTCCGTTGTGGACCGGCAGATACCGTTCCACAGAGGGTCCAGCTGTATTCGTCTGCGGCCCGAGGTTCTGTGGGCACCGTGTCCAAGACTTTGGATTCTCCCAAGACACCGTCGGCCAGATGGGATACCGCCAGCGGCTTCTCTAACCCCCCCCTCCTACTGTCTTACAACCAGCGGGACCCCCCCCCCCTTAGTGTATCCAGCTATAATCATTTAAGTACCATCGCTATCGTTTTCCTAAATATTCCAGGTTGTATACTTACTCCCTGCGCAACCAGAGATTGGACATTCAATGTTGATTTACCTACGAATACTCATTTGCCATAAAAGTGCATATTCCATATTTCAAATCATAAATGTAATTAAGTGATCGTTGTATACACCCTTTGCTGTATTAAACCTTCGATTTGGTACATTTGTGTTGGTTCGTTTCATCAGGTGGGAAAGTGTTCATCATACTTATATCTTGTACTGGGTGGCCAGAAGTTAAAGTACATGAGGTAGTGGTATTAAATATCATATCTAACAATACAGTCAGGGAATTGTACCCCTCAGTTACAATTGGTCCTTCGAGCCGGATGGTAACTAGTGTAATATTAATATAGTGTTATTAATATCGAAATGGCCTATGATGAACACTCCACGAAACGATCCTCCTAACCTAGAACGCCCGCGGCGCAGACGACAGGCACCTCAGTACTTAGAGGCTTACACTGTCAGTCAACTACCTAGCCTTCGACAAACGGTAAACGTGGTAAAAGTAGAAAGTAAAATTATGTCTGACCTTAACGACCAGGTTTCCCCGACCACAGAGCCCCTAGTAGGTCCTAATGCAACTGACCAAGCTCACGGTGGGGACCAGGAGGGAATTGACATGCCTTTACCCCCCGCCACTACTCAAGAAGTAGTCCCCGAACAGCCCCGGGAGGAAGACAACCCTACAGAGAGAGAACTCTGCCGGAAGAAGAGGAGGAGAGCGCCGAGGAACTAGAGCTCCAGGACTCCCCAACGAGTACCCCCAGGAGCGGCTCACGCAGGAGCGGCTCACCTCCACAACCGCCTTCCCCCAGCGAAGCGGAGAGGACACTACAACAGGCGTTCCTCGTCAGCCTGACAGCCTCTACCGAACGCGATCGGCTCCAAGCACAGACGCTTAGCGAGCGCGAACGTCTCCAAGCACAGGCGACCAGCGAGCGCGAACACCTCCAAGCGCAGCAACGGAGCGAAGAACAGCGCACTCGTCTGGAGATGAGACGCTTCCAGATGGAAGAGAATATGGCAAGAGACCGGGCCGACGCCCAGCGCACGGCTGCCGGTGCCCAAAGAGACGCAGAGCGCGACAGACTACAAGCGCAACTAATAGAGCAGCTGATCAAAAGGACAACTCCCTCTCCCTCCGCCAGGGGCTCAAGGAACTCGTCGAGACAACAGTCAAGAGCAGCGTCACCGCAACGAGCAAGCGACCCTGAACTTGACCAACAGACCGAGTCTAGACCCCCCGCAGACCCCCTTCCCATACCGGTCCAAGCGAGACCCAGCTACAAGGAAGGAGCGGCATACACTGCGGAGAAGCTAAATAAACGATTACAGGATTTGGAAGATTTGATAGAGGAAGAAGAGGGAGAAGAGGAGAACCAAGCCTGACGACAGCACAGTACTCCACCGGACCAGGATGTCCCATACAGTCCAGGCTATACCCCCGCGGCGCTGCGCTACAGACCCCCGACTCAGCCACGACCAGCCCCGAGGAACAGTACCTGGACCAGCGGGCCATGGTACCCTGCCAGTACCAGCCCACAGCGAGGCGCAAGAGGGGACTCGCCCAGGAGGTCTCTCCCCCAACGCTCGCCGATGTATCAGCCATCCACGGCGTCATACAACGCCACACCGTCATTCCCAGACTTCGCCTATGAGAGTCGAGCACAGTACACGGAGCTCCGGATGTGCTTAGAGACAATGATGGTGGATGTCGCTGATGAACGCCACAAGTATGCAATATTACTGAAGCACCTGAAAGTACCGCGAGCTCACAATATAGCGCTAGCCTATGCTACCTCCTCGACCCCATACACAGCGGCCCTTGCAGCGCTGGATCAGAGATATGGACGTATATGGGATTACGTAATCCAGGAGATAAGGCATATTGACCGCCTACCCCCAGCCACAGACAATCGCTCACTAGACGACCTGTCAATCAAAGTGCAGTCCCTGGTGGGGATGCTGGGAGCTCAACGGGAGAAGGGCATGCATGAGCTATACGCCAACTCTAACGTTGAGAGGATTTTGGAGAAGCTGCCACCCGCAAGACAGGAGCGCTTTCGGCGGCAGAGGGACTACCGAGATCCCGACGGCCCCGAGCCATCCCTCCTTGATCTGGCCGACTTCCTGGCGAGAGAGGTCAGCAGCTTACGACTGGACACCTTCGGGCGGAGCACGCCAAGCTCCAGAGAGGGACCCAGGAGAATAAATGATGGAAGAAGATCGGTGACTGTCATGCACCAATCAGAGTCAGTACCGAGCAGTAGGAGTCACAGCACCCCCTCGAGAAAAGAGAAGTGGAAGATAGCGTGTCCCTACTGTGAGAAAGAACACTGGCTGTCACAATGCGACTCATTCACAAAGATGAATGCAGAAGAAGTGAGTCAATGGATAAAGTCCAACCGGCGCTGTTATCGATGTGCGCGGCCCCACATGGCAGCCGAATGCCGCCTAAAGAAAAAGTGCAGCCGGTGCGATGGAGCCCATCTGGATATACTACACGATAGTAACGGGAGACGGCCTATACCCGCACCACGGAGCGGCACCAAGGCAAGTGTCATGTACATTGACCCCGCCAGCAGCAACGGAGCTCAAGTGCTCTTAAAGGTAGTCCGTGTGACATTGAGCTACCAAGATAAAGTCATGGACACTTACGCCGTCCTTGATGACGGGTCAGAGAAGACCCTTCTGCTCGCCTCCGCTGCGACCCAGCTGGGACTGCGGGGGAGCAAGAACGAAATGACGATTCAGACAATAAGAAGAGATTTAAAGACGATAAAGGGCGAGAATGTCTCCTTCACTATCGCAGCCAACGGGCAGCCAGAGCGACGGTACAAGATCACAAATGCTTTCACCAGCCAAGAAATAGGACTATCGCAGTACACCTACCCTGTCACCAAGTTGATGGATAAATATGTGCACCTGCGCCAATTACCTATCCCGCTCATAGACGGCGCTACCCCGACCCTGTTGATAGGCTCCGACCATGCAGAACTCATAGTCCCGATCGACCGGGTCCATACAGGCCCCCGAGGCTGTCCTGCAGCAGTCGAGACCCGCCTAGGATGGACATTACAAGGCCCCCTCGCTAAATCTCTCAACCGAACAGCAGCCACTAGCTGCTTCCACTCCAGAACGACAGAAGAAGACACCACTCTCCTGCAGCATGTCGAGAGGCTATGGACCCTAGAGACAATGCCCTTTAAGAACGAAAAGAAAGATATTCGCTCTAAAGAAGACATTTACGCCATCAACCTACTCGAGCAGGGGACAAAGAGAGTCACAGTCGGCGGAGTGATGAGATACGCAACTCCACTCCTGAGGCGAGAGGGAATGCCCACCTTTCACGCAAAGAAAGACGCCACGGAGCGGTATCTATTGAACACAGAGCGGCGCCTAGCCAAAGACCCCGCTCAAGAGAGTGTGTACCGAGCTGAGATTGAGAAGCTAATCACAGCGGGACACGTAACAAAGATTGACATTAAAGAGGCCGATCAGACGACCGAATCATGGTACGTGCCGCATCACAAGGTCCATCACAACGGCAAGGATCGCATTGTGTTTAACTGCAGCTACCAGATCGGATCCCAAAATCTGAATAAAGAGCTCTTGCCCGGCCCCACACTCGGCCCCTCCCTACTAGGCGTGCTACTGCGCTTCCGCAAGGACAAGGTGGCTATAAGCGGGGATATCAAAGGGATGTTCTTGCAGGTGAGACTAGTGGAGGAGGACAAGCCTCTGCTACGGTTCCTATGGAGAGAGAAGATCGGAGATGAGAACCCATCTATTTACCAGTGGGAAGTACTCCCCTTCGGAACCACATGCAGCCCGTGCTGTGCTACATTTGCACTACAGAAACACGTCACAGAGGACCCAGCAGCAGATGAAGAGGTCCAACACAGTGTGAAGAACAGTTTCTACGTGGACAACTGTTTACAAAGCGTCTCGACTCAAGAAGAAGCCGAGGCTCTCCTAATCAAGTTACGCGCCTCCCTAATCAAAGGCGGCTTTGATCTCAGGCAGTGGGCCAGCAGCGACCCGCACGTATTGCGCAGCCTCTCCTCCGCAGACAAGGCTGCCAGCAGCGAGACCTGGATGGCGACAATCCCCGGAGAAGCCCAAGAAATGACACTAGGATTAGTCTGGCGCTTCAAAACAGACTCGCTCCACTATAGACACAAACCCTTGGCTCCAGAGCAAGGAAGGTCGGCGGCGATACCGACCACCAGACGGAGTGTGTACAGAACACTCACCAGACAATATGACCCGTTGGGATGTATTCTACCTTACACCACCAGGGCAAAGATGATTGTACGAGCACTATGGGACAAGGACCAGGGCTGGGACGACCCAATACCCGCACACCTTGCCTCAACATGGAGAGAGTGGGAGACGGAACTCCGCTCACTCCCAGGTGTCAATATACGCCGCAGCTACTTCCCATCCACAGTGAGGCCAGAGACATGCGAGATTGAGCTACACGTCTTCAGCGACGCCTCCGAAGTAGCCTACGGATCGGTTGCCTATTTGCGTGCCCAAGAGATGGGAGGAAAGATACACACTGCTTTCATACTGGCCCGCTCAAGAATAGCCCCACGTAAGCAACAATCTATCCCACGTCTAGAGCTCTGCGCAGCCCTCGCAGGAGCGCATCTAGCCACGTTAATCCAACGTGAACTCACCATTCCGGTGCATAGAACAATCTTGTGGTCAGATTCCACGACAGTACTCACATGGATTAAGTCTGATTCATGCAGATACAAAGTCTTCGTGGGAGTCAGAGTCACCGAGATTCAAGAATTAACAGAAGAAGCAAGCTGGCGGTATGTGGACACCAAACACAACCCAGCTGACGTCATCACCCGGGGAATGTCCCTGGATGACCTAACCCGTCGCAACATCTACAGTGACGGACCAGCATTCCTCAAGCTCCCGGAAGGAGATTGGCCTACGCCCACCCCGAGGGAAGCAAGTAACGAGGAGGCTGAGAACAAGAAGCCTATGTTCTGTGGACTGAGCACTGTCGCCTCCACAGACCCCAACATAGATGACTGCATTACCCTAGAGAGTGCGCAACAAAGAACATTCCTGCGGCACCACCCAGAGATTCAGTCCACCACTGACATGTCAGCAGCTGACTACGAAGAAGCAGAACTTCTTCTACTACAACGAGCCCAGAGAGACTCGTTCCCCGATGAGCTAGACTGTCTACAGGGAGGAAACCCCGTCCCATCAGACAGCAGACTGATTCACCTGGCACCAGAGAGTGACGCACATAATCTCATCAGAGTGGGTGGTCGCCTGCGGAGAGCCCCCGATCTACCAGATGACATTAAGCACCCGATCGTCTTGAACAGCCGACACAAGGTCACAGAGCTGATCACAAAGAAATACGACGAGGATGTACACCACGCAGGAGCAGAGAGAGTCTTCGCGGAGATCAGACGTCGTTATTGGATATTGCAAGGGAGAGAAGCAGTACGGCGCTTCCAGCGAACCTGTCTAGACTGCCGTAAGTGGCGCGCGCAGCCCAGCATACCACGGATGGCTGACTTACCCCCCTGTCGCCTCCGAATCGGCGACAAGCCATTCCACTCCACAGGCATGGACTGCTTTGGCCCGTTGTATATAAAGAGAGGAAGAGGCACCGAGAAGCGGTGGGGTATTGTATTCAAATGCATGACCACCAGAGCGATACATATCGAGCTCCTTCCGACCATGAGCACAGACTCATTCCTTATGGCCTTCCGGAGATTCACATCACGGAAAGGAAAACCGTCTACATTGTTGTCTGATCACGGGACCAACTTCAAAGGCGGAGAAAGAGAGCTGAGAGAGAGCTTCCAAGCTATGGGCCCAGAACTTAAGACCCACCTCGCTCCAGCCCAGATTGACTTCCAGTTTAATCCCCCGAACGCACCCCACTTCGGTGGAACCTGGGAACGAGAAGTACGTTCTATAAAGACAGCCCTGTACGCCGTACTCGGAGCCCAGACTGTGGCAGAGGAAGTCCTAATGACAGTCCTCACGGAGATCGAGGGAGTATTGAACTCAAAGCCCCTCGGTTACGTCTCCAGTGATGTAGCAGATGTCGACCCAGTCACCCCCAACACACTCCTAATGGGGCGGCTGGACCCCGCGCTACCCCAGACAATGTACAGGCCCGAAGAAGCGAACGGCCGAAGAATGTGGAGGTACAGCCAAGTACTAGCTGACAAGTTTTGGAGCAGCTTCCTACTTCACTACCTACCGTCTCTACAGACCCGCCAGAAGTGGGTAAAAGAGAGAGACAATTTGACAGAAGGAACAGTCGTCATGATTATTGACCAGTCACTACCCAGAGCTATGTGGCCGGCTGGCCGCGTAAGCAAAGTGATCACCAGTGCCGATGGCAAGGTCCGAACAGCTGAAGTACTCGTCCAAGGGCGCACTTACACACGTCCTGTGGCGAGGCTAATAGAACTGCCCCGACTCCCAGACACTATCGATGATGACCATGACCCTATGACTTTGTGAGTTGACTGACCCTTACAGCGGACCTTGAGTGGTAGACAGTGCGGTTAATCTGTCTCTGCTTAGCTAATTAGGTGGGACTAATTAGGGGCGGCTGTTGTGAAGGATCAGATTAAACCGAATATGTATATTTATTTATATATATATATTTAATTGTATTTGTATATCGTTTGATATCCCCTGTATATTCCTTGTACAATATGCATTGAATATCCCCGTTTCTACTAAACAGCCCATAATAGTTTCATTCTACCATTGGACGAGAACCTGGCGCCAGGTTGCCATACCCCTAGGTCCAAGTTCAATCGTGCCGCCTAACATGTCGAGGCAACCCCCGGTTCCGCGCAGTAATATGTCGGGCGAAATACGAATGGTACTATTTGTTCATAGCGCATATATATATGGCGCCAGTAAAGTAGAACTTTCTTTTAGTCCAGTTCTTTACCCTCCAACAGAGTGACAGACGCAAAAGCCTCCCCACGACGCACGTGCGGTGTAGTAAGGCCTACTTGGCCCAGAATAGGCATTGAGATATCGTGTAGATTAATAGTTGAATGGTCATAGTTTGGCACCATACCGTCGAGTTGGACGTATTCTATTAAGCTAATAATAGTCTATTTATGTATGGTGCATCGTTCGGTTAGAGTTCTACAGTTATCAGTACCCCCATCGTTCCTGACGTTATCTGGACGCTTAACCAGGCTGGTCAGACCCCTAGTGGTGATTGCATCCGAGGAGCTCCGGGCCAAGAGCGACTGGACCTGTATATTGGATTACTCTACCCAGACGACGGCAAGCCTTCCACGGCTTGGATTATGCTTTGTGTGCTTTGATTATTCCATGGATAAAGGCCAACACTGCTGAGTGTTGGAATTACCCCCCGGAGAGGACTCCAGGTGAGACGGCGCTCTACACGTGAGGTCGCCTCACGTCTCTCCGTTGTGGACCGGCAGATACCGTTCCACAGAGGGTCCAGCTGTATTCGTCTGCGGCCCGAGGTTCTGTGGGCACCGTGTCCAAGACTTTGGATTCTCCCAAGACACCGTCGGCCAGATGGGATACCGCCAGCGGCTTCTCTAACCCCCCCCTCCTACTGTCTTACAACCAGCGGGACCCCCCCCCCCCTTAGTGTATCCAGCTATAATCATTTAAGTACCATCGCTATCGTTTTCCTAAATATTCCAGGTTGTATACTTACTCCCTGCGCAACCAGAGATTGGACATTCAATGTTGATTTACCTACGAATACTCATTTGCCATAAAAGTGCATATTCCATATTTCAAATCATAAATGTAATTAAGTGATCGTTGTATACACCCTTTGCTGTATTAAACCTTCGATTTGGTACATTTGTGTTGGTTCGTTTCATCAGGTGGGAAAGTGTTCATCATACTTATATCTTGTACTGGGTGGCCAGAAGTTAAAGTACATGAGGTAGTGGTATTAAATATCATATCTAACAATACAGTCAGGGAATTGTACCCCTCAGTTACAGTTAGGATGTTTACTCTTGGATACATTTGAAAAAGAAATGCAACATTATGTCATACAGTCTAGACAGATTGATTTATGATGTGATGTCATCTGCGGTCCGGTAACGGTAAGGGTGGAATAGGTTAAAGTGTTATTAGTCAGATTTTCGTTTTTGAAATGTGATATTATTTACGTGGAGATCTGCCATTTTGAATTAGTGGCCGTCGCCGAATGATGATGATTTGTATATGAGCACAGGGCACCCAGAGAAAAACTACACCACCCAGGGAATTCTAGCCTCCTGCAAACAAATGACTTGTGTATGAATTTTTCTATTTCTCTTATTTCTCGGGATACTATATCACAAAACTGAACATTATTGACATAGATTGGAGCGCGGTTAGTGTGTCTATCTTCTGTGAAGATTTAGCAACAATCTGCGTTGCAAACGGATTCAAAATGGCGGAACTGTCGCAAAAATAAAAAGCTGACTGTATTTACAGTAGATTTCCTTCTCTGTCCTTCATGTACGCCTGGTGATACTAAATCCAAATGCAACTCTGCCATTGGAAAGAGTAGATTTTAGGTCATTTATAGGCCTCATATTCTATTATTCTATAATAATATTTAGTCCGGATGGCAGAATTCAGTACTGTATCTACAAAACCGTCTGTTTAATCATCTTCCCTTTATTCATTTCCTTAGATTTGTCTTTGTACACGTGATCTCAAGAAGGTGCTGAACGAGTTCATTGGCAGTGTTTCATGTCTGGTCATTTTTAGCATGGTGTTATTATTCACTGTCAAATATGCAAAGAAAAATCATAATTCATATTCTCCTTTGTTTCATCACATAATTATATAGCTGTGTTTGTCTCCATATTGATCTCTCTCTGTCTCTCTCTCTCTCTCTCTCTCTCTCTCTCTCTGTCTCTGTCTCTGTCTCTCTCTCTCTCTCTCTCTCTCTCTCTCTCTCTCTCTCTCTCTCTCTCTGTCTCTGTCTCTCTCTCTCTCTCTCTCTCTCTCTCTCTCTCTCTCTCTCTCTCTCTCTCTCTCTCTCTCTCTCTCTCTCTAATAATAATAATAATAATAGATTGAATTTTAAGAGAGAAGCGCCTTTCTCAGACTCAAGGACACTGTACAAGGAAAGGATGGAAAAAAATAAAAGTAAGTAATAAAATTGAAAAAATATATATAATAAAATACATAAAAGATCTGTGTATAGTAACAACAAGAAAAAACAAATAAGATAAGAGATAAAAATAAAAATAAAAAAGGAGGCAAGTTCTGTCCAATTGGATGAAGTGGTTAAAATTAGCAAACAAACAAACAACAAAACAAAACAAAACAACGGAATCTGTGGCTTAAAAAGAGTCAGGGGTGGGCTACTTGGGAGCGGGGCCGTGTTGCGTGAAGGTGGGTTTTTAGCTTGGTCTTGAAGAGGTTGATGGTGTCAGAGCCTCGGATGAGGGGGGAGAGGGAGTTCCACAGTCTGGGGGCTGCTGCAGCGAAAGCTCGGTCTCCCAGTGTGGAACGCCTGGTGCGGGGGGCGGTGAGGAGGTCGGAGTTGGAGGATCGGAGGCCTCGTGCTGGAGTGTAGGGGTGGAGTAGGTCGGTCAGGTAGGAAGGGGCCAGCCCGTGCAGGGATTTGTAGGTGAGGAGGAGGATCTTGTAGGGGATTCGATAGTTGATGGGGAGCCAGTGGAGTTTTTGCAGGGTGGGGGTGATGTGCTGCCAGGGTTTGGTGCGCGTGAGGACCCTCGCAGCAGAGTTTTGGACGTACTGTAAACGATCCAGAACCTTCTTGGAGGCACCAAGAAGGACTCCGTTACAGTAGTCGAGGCGGGAAGTGATGAAGGCGTGAATGAGTGTTTCCGCTGAGGTGTCGGAGAGTGAGGGGCGGAGGCGGGAGATGGTTCTGAGGTGGAAGAAGGCGGATCTGGTGACAGACTTGACGTGAGGGTGAAATGAGAGGGTGGAGTCCAGTATGACGCCCAGGTTCCTTACCTCTGTGGAGGGGCAGATGGAGTAGCCATCCACGGAGAGAACAAGGTGGTCGATCTTTTGGAGGAGGGCTGGGGAAGCTACAACTATGAGTTCGGTTTTCTTACTATTGAGTTGGAGGAAATTGGTGGTCATCCATATTTTTATGTCCTGGAGGCAGGCAGTGAGGGAGGGGGGAGGAAGGGGGGCCGAGGGTTTGGTGTGGAGGTAGAGCTGTGTGTCGTCTGCATAGAAGTGGAAGTGGAGGCCGTGTTTCCTTATGATGTCACCGAGTGGGAGGAGGTAAATCATAAAAAGGAGCGGACCTAGCACCGAACCCTGGGGAACACCCTGTTTAACAAGTGCTGGAGCTGACCTGGAGCCCCCGAGGGAAACATACTGCCACCTGTTGGTGAGGTAGGATGTGAACCAGGACAAGGGGGTACCAGTGATGCCAAGGACACTTTCCAGGCGGTCTAGGAGGATTGAGTGTGAGATGGTGTCGAAGGCAGCTGAGAGGTCCAGGAGGATGAGAATGTTGATGTTGCCAGCATCAGCAGCCATGAGGAGGTCATTTGTCACCTTGATCAGGGCGGTCTCGGTGCTGTGTTTAGCCCTGAACCCAGACTGGAGTGGTTCAAACAGGTCATGGTAGGCCATGTGACTCTGTAGCTGGGCGGCTACTGCGCGCTCGAGGACCTTGCTGAGGAAGGGGAGGTTTGAGATGGGGCGGAAGTTGTTGAGGTTATCGGGGTCCAGACCGGGTTTTTTTTAGAATTGGGGTGACTGCTGCCACCTTTAAGTCAGCAGGGACGGAGCCAGTGGACAGGGATGAATTAATGATGTCTACCATGAGAGGGCAGAGGGCAGGCAGGCCAGCCTTCACCAGGGTGGTGGGCATAGGGTCCAGAGAGCAGGTGGAAGATTTAGAGCCAGACACCAGCTTCGTAATGGAGTCGGTGTCCACCAGGGAGAAGGATGAAAAGGAGTGGGTGGGATGGGGCAGAGGGTCATGCTGAGGGTCTCTCTGTCTCTCTGTCTCTCTCTGTCTCTCTCTCTCTCTCTCTCTCTCTCGCTCTCTCTCTCTCCTCTCTCTCTGTCTCTCTCTCTCTCTCCATCTCTTTGCTCCTTCCAGAACCGAGTCAGAACCAAGAGGAGACACAGAGTCAGAACCAAGAGGAGACACAGAGTCAGAACCAAGAGGAGACACAGAGTCAGAACCAAGAGGAGACACAGAGTCAGAACCAAGAGGAGACACAGAGTCAGAACCAAGAGGAGACACAGAGTCAGAACCAAGAGGAGACACAGAGTCAGAACCAAGATGAGACACAGAGTCAGAACCAAGACGAGAACCAAGTCAGAACCAAGACGCAGGCGGGAGATTTGGTGGTAGTGCTACTTGTGGGAGCTCTGAGGCAGAGGGAGGAGGAGGAGTGATAGATAATAATAATAACTAGACAATTCCGCGTGGGGGAAATTGTGAAAGTGTGTGCACCGCCGGCCAACGGGAGAGGGTCTCTCGCGAGTCTCTATGACAAACGGTTCAAAGGATACAAAAATGGGGCGCGGCCTAAGGATCGGGGGAGTGGTCAACATAGACCATTTGAAACTTTTCGGACTTTTCCGAGTTTTAGATATTTTTCAGACTTTTCAGTTTTAGAAATTGTTCTGACTTTTCAGAGTTTTTGAAATTCTTCTGACTTTTCAGAGTTTTTGAAATGTATCAGACTTTTCCGAGTTTTAGATTTTTTTCGGATTTCTCAGTTTTTAAAAATGTTCGGATTTTTCAGTTTTCGGATTTGTCAGAGTTTTCGGATTTTCAGATTTTTCGGGTTTTCGGACTTTTCCGAGTTTTCGGATATTTCCGGGTTTTAGATTTTTCCGAGTTTTCGGATTTTTCCGAGTTTTAGAATTTTTCCGAGTTTTTGGACTTTTCCGAGTTTTCGGACTTTCTCAGAGTTTTTAAAAATGTTCGGACTTTTCCGAGTTTTTGAAATTTTTCGAACTTTTCCGAGTTTTTGAAAATGTTTCGGATTTTTCCGGGTTTTCGGATTTTTCCAAGTTTTTGAAATGTTTTGGGTTTTTCCAAGTTTTTGGATTTTTCCGAGTTTTCGGATTTGTCCGAGTTTTCGGATTTTTCAGATTTTTCGGGTTTTCAGACTTTTCCGAGTTTTTGAACTTTTTCCGAGTTTTTGGATATTTCCGGGTTTTAGATTTTTCCGAGTTTTCCGAGTTTTCCGAGTTTTCGGACTTTTCCGAGTTTTTGAAATGGCGTGGTCTAATGATCAGGGGAGTGGTCAACATCGATCAATGAATGAGGATATCCCTACCGAGTACAATGGCACAATCCGCAAGTCGCTACGACAAACGGTTCAAGAGATACACTGAGGGGGTGTGGCCTAAGGGGGCGTGGTCTAAGGATCGGGGGAGTGGTCAACATCGACCAATGGAAGAGGATATCCCTACTGAGTACAATGGAACAACCCGCAAGTCTCTACGACAAACGGTTCAAGAGATACACTGAGGGGGTGTGGCCTAAGGGGGCGTGGTCTAAGGATCGGGGGAGTGGTCAACATCAACCAATGAAAGGTGGTCAACATCGACCAATGAAAGAGGATATCCCTACTGAGTACAATGACACAACCCGCAAGACAGAGGGCGCTGTCCAGCAATTCAGTACTGCAACACAGAGGGGCAATGAAGGGTTAAGTCGATGAGGTCATTGGCAGGTCAGCTGAGCCATAAGCCATGAGCCTCACAGCTGTTAGGCTGAACCAATCATGAGCCATGAGCCACACAGGTGATGTAATCACAAATTACTTGCACTTTCCATCCAATGCATGTCTATGGAGGCAGATGCATGCCTGCATTGTCACGTTGATTAAAACTATAAGAACTATAAGAGATGAAGCGTTGTGACGCGCACGTGAGCACTTAAACGAGTAGGCGAAGGGTTGTGTGCGATATTGTGGCATTCCGTCGACAATTGTGGCGTCGGTGGCGATCGGAACAGAAGGGTAAAAAAAGAAAAAAAATCATCGCATTCCTAGAGTGGGATTACATTGGGGTCTATGGGGAGGAGAACCTTCAAACAAATGGTCGTCAGTTGAGATAGAAATGTCCAATTCCATTTATTTTTCTTTTGTGAGCGAGCTGACAGCCGTGTCATCGTTTTGATGTGTTTGTTTTTTTTCTACGTCCAAAATTTAGATCACTCTCGCAATTTACCCAAGGTATAACCCTCGTCAACACCTGCAGCATTATCTACAAACTATAACTTCACTCACACACCTCGACCCTCCAGACGGGGTGGAGGCACTGGCCTCATGACATCTCCTTCATGGGCTACAAACCTAACGCAACTCCCAGAACTGTCACTCTCCTCCCTCGAATATCATGCAGTATCTGTCTCTAATCCTGTCAATCTCACCATTGTTACACTCTATCGCCCTCCAGGTCCCCTCGATCACTTCACAGATGAGCTGGACATGCTTCTAAGCTCCTTACCGGAAGATGGTACCCCGCTCCTTCTATTGGGCGACTTCAACCTGCCTGACTCATCTCAGTCGGTCCCAGTGGTCTCCCTCCTACAACAATTTGACCTGACTCCCACTGCCATGCCTCCCACCCACAAAGCAGGCAACTCCTTGGATCTCATATTTTCCCGTAACTCCAGCATCATTAACACCACGGTAACTCCCCTACATGTATCTGACCATTCCTTCATATCCTTCTCACTAACTCTCATGCTTAACCGAAAAGTCTTCACCCCAACTCAAACCGTCTCACTCAGACGCAACCTGCCCTCCCTATCCCCCTCCACCCTCTCCTCTGACATAATATCCGCTCTACCTTTGAGTGACACCTTCTCTGCTCTCCCCACAGAGATGGCAACCTCCACCCTCCTCTCAGCCCTTGCAACCTCCTTCGACAAGCTCTGTCCCCTCGTTGAGAAACCTGCCCGCCGTTCCCCACCCAGTCCATGGCTGACGGATGCAGTGAGAGAACAAAGACAGGTCCTGAGAGCGGCTGAGAGGAAGTATAGAAAGTCACGCCTCACTGCTGACATCGACACATATCACAACCTCTTGTTAACATTCTCCAAAACCATTACTAATGCCAAAGCTTCTTTCTTTCACCATAGGATCGAGGCCTCTGCCAAGAATCTTCGCAAACTGCATGCTACCATGTCCTCCCTCCTCACTCCCCCCCCACCTCCTCCTCCCTCATCTTTTTCTGCCGAAGACTTTGCGATCTTCTTTGAGGAAAAAGTGGAGAACATCCGCAGCTCCTTCTCCCAACCCCCACCCATTCCAAACGCTGAATCGAGAACCTCATCCTTCACTCTGTCATCTTTCTCTCCCATTACAGAAGCCGAGACCCTGACACTGGTAACGTCGAACCGTCCGACTACATGCCAGCTGGACCAGCTACTCTCCCCACTCCTCCAGACCATAGCACCGGACATCCTCCCATTCCTAACTGCAACCATCAACTCCTCACTCAACTCGGGGGTGGTCCCCACCTCCCTAAAACAAGCCAGAGTCACGCCCCTCATAAAAAAACCAACCCTGAACCCCACCGTCATAGCCAACTATCGCCCTGTCTCTCTTCTCTCCTTCCTTTCTAAAACACTTGAACGTGCTGTATCCAACCAACTTACTGCTTATCTCTTACAGAATGACCTCCTAGACCCCAATCAGTCTGGCTTCCGGACTGGCCACTCCACAGAAACGGCCCTCATTGCGGTCACAGAGGCACTTCACTTAGCAAAAGCGAAAGGCCTCTCCTCTGTCCTGATTCTCCTAGATCTATCTGCAGCCTTCGACACAGTCAACCATCAGATCCTCCTCGCGGCCCTCGCAGGAATGGGAGTGGCTGGATCTGCGCTGGCATGGCTGACATCATACCTCAATGACCGCTCCTACCAAGTGTCATGGAGAGGGACTCTGTCGGCCACCCGCCCCCTCCGGACGGGTGTCCCCCAGGGCTCGGTCCTAGGACCCCTTCTCTTCTCCCTCTACACTAAATCACTGGGTAACATTATCACATCTCATGGCTTCTCATATCATTGTTATGCCGATGATACTCAACTCTTCCTCTCCTTCCCTCCCTCAGATATCCACGTCTCTGAGCGGATCTCGGCCTGTCTGTCCGACATCTCCGCCTGGATGACGACCAACCACCTCAAACTGAACCTAAGCAAAACAGAATTGCTCCACCTGCCGGCCAAATCCTCCGCCCTGACCGACCTCTCCATCACAGTCGAGAATGCAGCTGTGACCGCGTCGCCGACCGCCAAGAACCTTGGTGTTGTCCTCGACGACCAGTTGAACTTCTCTGCTCACATCGCAGCGACAACCAGAACCTGCAGATTCCTCCTGAGCAACGTCAGAAGGATACGCCCCTTCCTGACAAAAGAAGCCACCCAACTCCTCGTCCAATCAACAGTCATCTCCCGCCTCGACTACTGCAACGCACTGCTAGCTGGCCTCCCGGCCACTGCCACCAAGCCTCTTCAACTCATTCAAAATGCAGCGGCCCGCCTGATCTCAAACCTACCGAAGTCAGCCCATGTCACCCCACTTCTTAGGGACCTGCACTGGCTCCCCATTGCTGCACGTATCCGCTTCAAGGCCCTCGACCTAGCATACCGTGCGGCAAAGGGAACCGCTCCCGCCTACCTCCGGTCAATGGTCTCTAACTACACACCCTCAAGACCCCTACGCTCTGCGTCTTCTGGCCGCCTCAGATCTACTCCTATCCAAGCTCCCGGAGGGTCATCAAAGAGAAGCCGCCTATTCTCAGTCCTTGCCCCACAATGGTGGAATGAACTACCCATCCCAGTTAGGACAGCCGAATCCCGTCCAATCTTTCGCCGTCGACTAAAGACTCACTTCTTCAACCATTATCTGAAATGATAAAAAAAAAAAAAAAAAAAAAAAATCTAACCCCGACTAACCTTAATGTCATGCACTTGTCCTAATAAACTAACCTACACTGTAACACGCAACACTTTGATGAACATTGTTACTCAGCTGATAGAGTTATACCCTTCTTGCTGTCTTGTCGCACAGAACTTGTAAGTCGCTTTGGATAAAAGCGTCAGCTAAATGACTAAATGTAAATGTAAATGTAATGTAGTGGAAAAAAGATTATTTCAGCTACCGCACTCTAATAATCAATTGGAGCCAGGTCACCCACACTAATAATTCATTGTATTTGTAAAGCGCTTCTCAGGAACCCAAAGTTGCTGACAGTAGGCAGAGAAACAGAGACAAACAAAGAAACAAAAGGAACATAAGACCACGGGGGAAACAGGGGAAACAGGAGCAAAGATCAAAACAGGTTGGAGGGGGGGGGGGGGTTAATGTTGGGGAAGGTTGAAGGCTAGGGAGAACAGGTGGGTTTTGAGGTGGGATTTGAAGGTGGAGAGTGAGGGGGAGTCTCTGATGGACTGAGGGAGGGAGTTGCAGAGTCGAGGTGCGGTGCGTGAGAAGGCCAAGGGATGAGGAGGAGGAGGAGGCAGAAACCCAGAGCAATAAGCTGCTCCTGGACGCCTTGGGAGCCCCGGCCCCGGCCCCTCACTCGCCAGCCAGTGTCTAATAAATTAAGCAATAAGCAGGTTAGAGGACTCAGATCAGCCAGGTGTGGGAGATCTCATTATTGCCTTTGCCTCCGATGCCATATTATTATTGCTTGGGGATCCCGGGAGAGAGGAGAGAGGAGAGGAGAGGAGAGGAGAGGAGAGGAGAGGAGAGGAGAGGGAGGAGAGGAGAGGAGAGGAGAGGAGAGGAGAGGAGAGGAGAGGAGAGGAGAGGAGAGGAGAGGAGAGGAGAGGAGAGGAGAGGAGAGGAGAGGAGAGGAGAGGAGAGGAGAGGAGAGATATGAGGAGAGATATGAGGAGAGATGAGAGAGGAGAGAGGAGAGAGGAGAGAGGAGAGAGAATAAAGAGGAGAGGAGAGAGAAGATATTTTTACTTATAAGTAATCAGTAGTACTAAATTATATATTTTATACCCAGTTTAATCACCTGTTCATTGTATATTACTATTGCACTTTACTGTTACATTTGCACTAGGGATGTCCGATATTATCGGCCTACCGATATTATCGGCCGATATCGGCATTAAAATGTGATATCGGAAAATATCGGTATCGGTTTTCAAATTTTTTATTTATTTTTTTTAAACTTTTCTATAACCTTTATTTACCCAGGCAAGCAAGTAAGAACAAATTCTGATTTTATTTATCGTCAAAAGTATGCATAATGTTGTGTTAATTCCACAACAAGAGATATGTAATGTTAATTACCTGAAATTATTCCATTTTTTGTGGGGGAAACCCTGCATATATCGGTATCGGTTGATATCGGTTGATATCGGTATCGGAAATTAAGAGTTGGACAATATCGGTATATCGGTATCGGTAAAAAAGCCAATATCGAGCATCCCTAATTTGCACACATTTGCCAAACTTTTTTTTGTGTATTACTGAACTTGTGCTGAATGATGACAGTATACATTTTAATCTAATCTAGTGCAGCTAGCTAATGTTCACTAGCTAGCTAGCAGCATGCTGGCGATGTAGCACTCCTTCCCCTTTTCCTTACATCAGAATTGTCTCTGTTGCCGTCTTTTACACAGTAGAGCCGGCTGCCTCTGTGCAGCGTTGCATTGTGGGCTCCTCACATGACCCACATTAAGTCGAGGCAGTTTTATGAAACTCTAAACTAATCTGCCCTATTATCCAAGCAGGCAGATTCACGTAACTCACATTGAACCAAGACCTGGGTTGGTCCTCTGTTTCAACCTCCCATGAGCCCTTCTACTCCTCATCTATCATTAAACAATACATGTCAGAATGTTGACCGATGGATATCTGGTGACGACACAACCCAGACAATATAGAATATCCCTACTCCTCCTCATACCATACAGCGTACTCCTGCGTTCCCTGTCTCCTGATCCTTGCTCACGCGTAGAGCACTAACATGAGGTCACCCCCTAGGCTTGCCCCTTCTCCATGCAAGCCTACAGGCTGCTCCACACAACACCATCTGACACTTCCATGGCCTCCTGGGTCAGGAGGACGAGATGGAGGGACCAGTGGAGGTCAGCAGAACCATCCAGGCTGCACCTCTACATCAATGACCCTCTGGACGTCCCTCCCTGGTCAGGACTTGCCCCGGAAGCAGTGGACAACCCTCAACCGCCTAAGGACCGGCGCCGGACGCTACGGGGGCCTCGATGAAGAGGTGGGGCCTCAAGGACAGTGCCTCATGCGAGTGTGGAGCCCCTGTGGAACATATCATCACCAGAGTGTGGAGCCCCTGTGGAACATATCATCACCAGAGTGTGGAGCCCCTGTGGAACATATCATCACCAGAGTGTGGAGCCCCTGTGGAACATATCATCACCAGAGTGTGGAGCCCCTGTGGAACATATCATCACCAGAGTGTGGAGCCCCTCCCTGCACAGACTGTGGAACATATCATCACCAGAGTGTGGAGCCCCTGTGGAACATATCATCACCAGAGTGTGGAGCCCCTGTGGAACATATCATCACCAGAGTGTGGAGCCCCTGTGGAACATATCATCACCAGAGTGTGGAGCCCCTGTGGAACATATCATCACCAGAGTGTGGAGCCCCTGTGGAACATATCATCACCAGAGTGTGGAGCCCCTGTGGAACATATCATCACCAGAGTGTGGAGCCCCTGTGGAACATATCACCACCAGAGTGTGGAGCCCCTGTGGAACATATCATCACCAGAGTGTGGAGCCCCTGTGGAACATATCATCACCAGAGTGTGGAGCCCCTGTGGAACATATCACCACCAGAGTGTGGAGCCCCTGTGGAACATATCATCACCAGAGTGTGGAGCCCCTCCCTGCACAGACTGTGGAACATATCACCACCAGAGTGTGGAGCCCCTCCCTGCACAGACTGTGGAACATATCACCACCAGAGTGTGGAGCCCCTCCCTGCACAGACTGTGGAACATATCACCACCAGAGTGTGGAGCCCCTCCCTGCACAGACTGTGGAACATATCACCACCAGAGTGTGGGGCCCCTCCCTGCACAGACTGTGGAACATATCATCACCAGAGTGTGGAGCCCCTCCCTGCACAGACTGGAACATATCATCACCAGAGTGTGGAGCCCCTCCCTGCACAGACTGTGGAACATATCATCACCAGAGTGTGGAGCCCCTCCCTGCACAGACTGTGGAACATATCATCACCAGAGTGTGGAGCCCCTCCCTGCACAGACTGGAACATATCATCACCAGAGTGTGGAGCCCCTCCCTGCACAGACTGTGGAACATATCATCACCAGAGTGTGGAGCCCCTCCCTGCACAGACTGGAACATATCATCACCAGAGTGTGGGGCCCCTCCCTGCACAGACTGTGGAACATATCATCACCAGAGTGTGGGGCCCCTCCCTGCACAGACTGTGGAACATATCATCACCAGAGTGTGGGGCCCCTCCCTGCACAGACTGGAACATATCATCACCAGAGTGTGGAGCCCCTCCCTGCACAGACTGGAACATATCATCACCAGAGTGTGGAGCCCCTCCCTGCACAGACTGGAACATATCACCACCAGAGTGTGGAGCCCCTCCCTGCACAGACTGTGGAACATATCATCACCAGAGTGTGGAGCCCCTCCCTGCACAGACTGTGGAACATATCATCACCAGAGTGTGGAGCCCCTGCTGTGGAACATATCATCACCAGAGTGTGGAGCCCCTCCCTGCACAGACTGTGGAACATATCATCACCAGTCGCCCCAAACACCGGCCACCGTATGAAGAACGCGGTCTGATGGAACTGGATGATGAAACGTTGGCCCGGCTTGTTGCCTCAACGGAGCTGCCGGTCTAAAGACACACGGCAGAAGAAGACCTGCGTCCCAGCTGGTGTTTTGACACCTGACCCCGGAAACACCTGGATTTCAATGCTTTCTGGAAACCAACGTTCAAGTTCAAGTTCAAGTTCTTTAATAGTTGTCATACAGAAGTACAGAATACTTTCATACAAAATGCTTCTTACTGTTACGCTCCAGAGACTGTGCTAGACAAGATAGTATCAAATAACATAATAACATAATATAGCATGAATTTAGAAGAAGAAAAATGAGGTCACAGTGTTCGGTATAGACATATGTACAATGTTCTGAGTTACCATATAATATACAATACACAATACTATGCAGTGTACTAATGTACAGTACTATCTAGTGCAAAGCAGAAATGGGATGAGGTACAATTTTAGGTACAATTTACAGTAAGGTGTACGAGTTGTAGTGCAATCCTTCATCCATAAATATAAAGTGTGGGGAGTGGGTGCTACAGTGTGTTTGTTTAAAGTGAGTGTGTGCTATAAAGTGTGTGGAGTGGGTGCTACAGTGTGTTTGTTTAAAGTGACTGTGTGCGTGTGGATGTGTGTGCTATGTGCGTTTGGTGGTTGTTGTTGTGTAGTGTTCATTCATTGTTCGTTTAGCAGCCTGATGGCCTGGGGATAGAAGCTTCTTCTGAGTCTTTCTGTGCTCGCCTTGAGACTCCGGTATCGCTTGCCTGACCGCAGCAGTTCAAAGAGGCAGTTGTTCGGGTGACTGGAGTCTTTAATGATTCTCTTAGCCTTGCCCTTGCAACGCTTGTTGTAAATGTTCTGGAGGGTGGGGAGCCCCCCTCCATTTGTGCGTTCGGCTGAACGTGTCACTCTTTGTAGTCTGCTTCGGTCGTGTGCAGTGCTATTCCCAAACCAGGAGGTGATGTTGCCGGTCAAGATGCTCTCTATTGTACATGAGTAGAAGTTCTTAAGGATCTTCTGGCTGACTTGGAACTTCCTTAGGCGCCTGAGGAAGTAGAGGCGTTGTCGTGCCTTCTTCACAACACTGTCAATGTGTGTGGTCCATGTCAAGTCCTCGGATATGTAGGCTCCGAGGTACTTAAAGCTGTTGACTCTCTCAACCGGTGCCCCGTCGATGCTGAGGGGGCTGTAGTCCTTGACCCCCGACCTCCTGAAGTCCACAATCATCTCCTTTGTTTTGCTGACGTTCAGGGAGAGGCTGTTTTCCTGGCACCATCCCGCCAGGACCTTGACCTCTTCCAGGTAGGCCCTCTCGTCGTTGGCAGAGATCAGGCCCACCACCACTGTGTCGTCAGCAAATTTGATGATTGTATTGCTACTCCGCTGAGCCACACAGTCGTGTGTGTACAGGGAGTAGAGGAGGGGACTCAGAACACAGCCCTGGGGGGCCCCTATGTTGAGGGTGATGGATGAGGAGGTGCAGTTGCCTGCTCTCACCACCTGGGGTCTGCCAGTCAGGAAGTCCAAGACCCACTGGCAGAGGTCATAGCCCAAGCCCAGGTCCCTGAGCTTGGCTATGAGTATGGAGGGGACTATGGTATTGAATGCCGAGCTGTAGTCGATGAATAGCATTCTCACATAGTTCCCCTGCCTCTTGTCCAGGTGTGATGCTGCTGTGTGCAGCACATGGGCTATGGCGTCCTCCGTGGACCTGTTGGGGCGGTATGCAAATTGCAGGGGGTCCATGTTGATGGGGAGGGAGGAGCAGATGTAGCCCTTTACTAGCTTCTCAAAGCACTTCATGGCACGTGGATCAACCACCGTGATGAGTGTTCTCTGGGAAACAGCAAACACAGTTGTGAGAGGTAGAATGATAGGTGAGAGGTAGAATGATAGGTGAGAGGTAGAATGATAGGTGAGAGGTAGAATGATAGGTGAGAGGTAGAATGATAGGTGAGAGGTAGAATGATAGGTGAGAGGTAGAATGATAGGTGAGAGGTACAAAGCCTAGTAACAAACACAATATTTCTGAGACTGGGAATACATTCCCTGAGGTCCATAGATGTCCCTAGATATCAAGAACATGCAAATGGACCTTGTGGAAGTGGACCAATCTTCCATTTACTTGGGTGTGTACTTTTAGGCGGATTTTCAGAAAATAGGGCTAGGCATTTAAGGCCTTTAATATTTAAGGCATTTTACTTACTTGCATCTGACAAATCCAGTCCTATAAAACAAAGAGGTGTTGCTTGCAGGAAGATTTGGAAGTTGTGTGACTTTGGAGGCCAGAGGGTGGGACCTATAAACAGATTTACTATCCAAAAGCATTGTGAGGCTGAACAACAGGACCCATTGACTATGTAAATGTATTAAATTGTTTCTTTTAGTTTTTATGTACAGACTTTTTTTTAACTAGCTAAAAGTGATGTTGTCATCTTACAACTGAGGGCCTTACAGGGTTCAGGTTAACAAGAAACTAAACAAAAGGCAGAATACAACCTTCTGAGACTCAACAACATTTAGAATTTGTTAATACAACTGGTCAGATCTTCCCAAACCCCAGTGTGACTCAACATAACTCTCAATATGCCCACCTACTGTACCACCCACATGCACTTTACTGTCCTAGTGTTTGTGTTGTTTATTGTAAACACTTATCTTATCCACCTGTGGGGAACGAGAATAAAATATTCATAAGAAAAGCAGGTTTGTGTGGCATTGCAGACATAATTATAGCAGCTCGCTATTTAATATCCCTTTAAAGAGCGTGATTTGTTTACAAGCCTTCTGTGAGCACAGAGGCTGCGTTTCCCTTCCCTTATCTTAATGGAATCACACAGCGACACTCCTCTGTGTTTACCTCCCCTTATCTTAATGAATCAGTTGATTATCTTGTGCTGTGACACAATCACCATGATTATCTTAATCCGTCCATCCCCCGACGACAGCTGTGAGTAGAGCACCCCCCCCACGCTGTTCACTCCACGCTGTTTACTCCACCCTGTTTACTCCACCCTGTTTACTCCACCCTGTTTACTCCACCCTGTTTACTCCACCCTGTTCACTCCACCCTGTTGACTCCACTCTGTTCACTCCACGCTGTTCACTCCACGCTGTTTACTCCACCCTGTTTACTCCACCCTGTTCACTCCACCCTGTTTACTCCACCCTGTTCACTCCACCCTGTTCACTCCACCCTGTTAACTCCACCCTGTTTACTCCACCCTGTTCACTCCACCCTGTTCACGCCACGCTGTTTACTCCACCCTGTTTACTCCACCCTGTTCACTCCACCTTGTTTACTCCACCCTGTTTACTCCACCCTGTTTACTCCACCCTGTTCACTCCACCCTGTTTACACCACCCTGTTTACTCCACCCTGTTTACTCCACCCTGTTCACTCCACCCTGTTCACTCCACCCTGTTCACTCCACCCTGTTCACTCCACCCTGTTCACTCCACCCTGTTCACTCCACCCTGTTCACTCCACCCTGTTCACTCCACCCTGTTACTCCACCCTGTTCACTCCACCCTGTTTACACCGCCCTGTTTACTCCACCCTGTTCACTCCACCCTGTTCACTCCACTCTGTTTACTCCACCCTGTTTACTCCACCCTGTTCACTCCACCCTGCTTACTCCACCCTGTTTACTCCACGCTGTTCAAATCTTTTTTTTATTTTTATTTATTGACAAAAACATATAACAACGTTGACAGATCAACATGTGTATTTGCCTTGTCAGGGATAGAACGAAAGCTCCAGGACTTATTGCCATCGTTGTCCCTGTTGTCAAAGGATGCTTAGTTCAAACACATACAGCTCATTATAGTAATATTCCACAATTATTACATTTGATAGTAATAATGGCACACGGTCATAAACGCTCCACGCTGTTTACACCTAACGACCCCCGTCTCATCTCAGACAGGCAGGAGAGGGGGTGCGACTCCCAAAGCCCAGCGCTGACTGCCTTGCCCGACGAGCGCCTTCAGACGGCCCCCGTGACA
>NW_028169065.1:0-27500 GCF_963971535.1 Notolepis coatsorum | reverse complement strand
AACTAACGCCGTTAATAATAACTGGATGTCACAGTATGATGTCATAATCAAACATTCTAGAACATTTGTGATGTCACAGTATGATGTCATAATCAAACATTCTAGAACATTTTTGATGTCACAGTATGATGTCATAATATACATTCTAGAACATTTGTGATGTCACAGTATGATGTCATAATAGAATATTCTAGAACATTTGTGATGTCACAGTATGATGTCATAATAGAACATTTGTGATGTCACAGTATGATGTCATAACCAAACACTCTAGAACATTTGTGATGTCACAGTATGATGTCATAATCAAACATTCTTGAACATTTGTGATGTCACAGTATGATGTCATATCAAACATTCTAGAACATTTGTGATGTCACAGTATGATGTCATAATCAAACACTAGAACATTTGTGATGTCACAGTATGATGTCATAATCAAACATTCTAGAACATTTGTGATGTCACAGTATGATGTCATAATAGAACATTCTAGAACATTTGGTACAGTATATATTCAACAATTCTCTCAGAAGATCTCAGATCGCAGAAGACCAAGTGAAGATCTCCCTTGTTGTTTCCGGCTACTTGTCTGTAAGCTTGAATATATTCTGTAGATACAATTTAAAATCCCCACATGGAAAAGGAAACAATGTCCTGTACAATCCTTAATGACCTGCGTCTGGAGGGAAGGCTCTGTGATGTGGTTATTAAAGTCAACAGCACTGAGTTGAATGCCCACAAGGCCCTCCTGTGTGACTGCAGTGACTATTTCAGGTAAGTTTAGCTTGGTTCAGGTTAGCTTGGTTCAGGTTAGCTTGGTTAGTAAACAGATACCATACCGTACTTATACTGTAAAAAGATACTATACTGTACTTCTACTGTAAACAGATAATATACTGTACTTCTACTGTAAACATATACTATACTGTACGTCTACTGTAAACAGATACTATACTCTACTTCTACTGTAAAAAGATACTATACTTCTACTGTGCTAAGACCTATACTTCTACAGTGAAAATATATTACTACTAGGGCTGTCCCCGACTAAAGATTTGGATAGTTGACTATGATTGGCCAAAATTTGCCGTTAGTCGACTATTAGTCGACTATATAAAAGAAATAAAAATAAGTATAATAAATATATATATTTTTTTATCATTCCATTTGGGCTGTGGGGGTGCTTAATGTCTGAAGGAGTCGACTGAAGGCTTGTTGTCCTCTGCAAAAGCATGCAATTGGTCCACTGATGGATACATCTTGATATTTGTCTAGTCTAGTGTGTTCATTAGATGGGTGAAATCCTCGTTCAGTACCTCTGCGCCTGTTTTCTTAGGCAGTTGGCCTCTGGTATGCGTGCTATTAGCGTTAGCCACGCTTCTAAGAGGTTGGCAGTCGACTACGGCTCCTTTCGACCGATTAGTCGACTATTCAACTAATAGGGGTCAGCCCTAATTACTACACAGGACAGAATGTTGCTTACTGTTTACTCATCAGATATCTCTATACTCTGCGTCCCACAGAGCCCTCTTCACTCGCTGGAGCGACTCAGAGAAATCAGTCTACAGTATCCCTGGGGTGTCCCCGGGTATGATGCAGCTCATCATAGAGTACGCCTACACACGCTTTGTGCTGGTGACAGCAGAGAACGTGGAAGAGCTTCTGGTGGCTGCAGACCAGCTTCGCGTCACTGGCATAGTACGAGCGTGCTCTGACTTCCTAGAGGGCCAGCTGTCTCTGGAAAACTGTGTCGGCATCTGGAGGTTCACGGACATCTACTGCTGCCCTGACCTGAGGCGCAAGGCCCATCTCTTCATCGTGTGCCACTTTGAGGAGATGTTGCACGTCTCACAGGAGTTTGTGGAGCTGTCCCCGCAGCAACTGGTGGACATCATCGAGAGAGATGATCTGAACGTGAAGAGCGAGGAGACGGTGTTCGAGGCCGTCCTCCGTTGGATCGACCACTCCCGTGAGGAGCGTAAAACACACATCCCTTTGCTGCTGCCCAAGGTAACTAATTGTATTACGGATACACAAACATGGTTGCTAGTGCCTGAGCCACATTATTTTTAATTTTATTTTTATTATTTTACTTTTTCTTGTTTGTCTGTCTCTTGTCAAGGTCATTATGATTCATGTTACTGTTATTATTGTTGTCGTCGCTGTTGTCATTGTTATTATTATTATTATTATTATTATTATTATTATTATTATTATTATTATTATTATTATTATTATTATTATTATTATTATTGTTATTGTTATTGTTATTATTGTAGTGTTATGTTCTGTTTTATGTATGAAAATAAAATAAAATAAAAACATTTATAAAAAAAAAAAAAAAAAAATTGTATTACTGTGCATTACATTAAAACAACACTAGGTTCCCTAGTACAGTGGTTCTCAAACATTTGGGTCCAAACTGTTCCCTAGCAACAGAAACCGTCTACAACCGATGTCTAAGTTGTACCCGCTGTCTGCTTGTCTCTTCCCAGGTTCGCATGGGCTTGATGAGGCCTGACTACTTCAGGAACAACGTCCAGAACAACCCTGTGGTGAGGGACAGCCACGATTGCAGGCCCCTCATCCTCAGCGTCCTGAACCCCTCTGGCTCCGACAGGCTCCCAAACCCCCTGACCCGCCCACGCCTGCCCCAGGAGGTCCTATTGGCCATCGGAGGCGGGAGTAGAGGCAGCGTGACCATGGAGGCTTACGATATCCGAGCCGGTGCATGGATGGACGTGAGTGTTGAGGGGGAGAGACCCCGGGCCGACCACGGCACCGCTTATCTCCACGGTCTGGTCTACTGCGTCGGCGGCTGGGGCGGCATACAGCCTCTCAGCAGTGTGAGCAGGTTCAACCCCGTCACTCGCAACTGGCTGCAGGCGGCTCCCATGCACTCACACCGCTGTTTCGTCAGCGTGGTCGTGTTGGACGGCTGTATCTACGCCATGGGAGGGTGGGACGGACACGTGGAGCTGAACACCGCCGAGCGCTACGAGCCTGAAACCAACCAGTGGACAGTGATCTCACCCATGCTGGAGTGCAGGAGCACCGCCGGGGCAGCAGCCCTCCAGGGCAAGGTGGGTGGAACTGAGGGACACAGGGTGCTAGATGAACACAAGGAACGTTAGATCAGAAATCATAAATGTCTTTATTGCCAAGTAAGCTTGCACATACAAGATGGGTCCTTTGGTGCATCAACATTAACAGACAATTAAAGTAGAATGAAATCAAATGGAATATATAAACTAAATTAGAATATTCTTTCTTATTACAGGTTTACATCTGTGGTGGCCACAACAGGACGGGGTGTCTGCTCACAGCTGAGTGCTACAGCCCAGACACCGACCAGTGGACTCTGATCGCCCCCATGAGCAGCAGGCGTTGGGGACTGGGAGTGGCTGCATATGGAGGACAGGTCTATGCGGTAGGTGCACACAGAGACAAATGCTTTATACTAGATATTTTTATCATTTGACTTTCAATGCTTCTGTGATGCCCTCATTCCCTAAATGGATTAATACAGTGTCTGCCTGCCTGAGCCACACACTAAAACATTCCTCTCATGTGCCCTGTCCTCAGGTGGGAGGGTATGACCGTGGACACGACCTGCGTAGCGCGGAGGCCTACAGCCCCTTGACTGACTCCTGGAGCGCCCTGCCCAACATGCTCACCCCCCGCAGCAGCTTTGGCATCGCGGTGCTGGACGACCTGCTCTTCGTGGTCGGAGGCTCCAATGACTCCAGAATCCTCTCCAAGGTGGAGCGCTACGACCAGAGCAGCGTCAGGTGGACTGCAGCCGAGGACATGAATATCCGGCGCCGTTACGTAAGCTGCTGCATAATGCATGGCCTGCCTAACATGAGCCAGTACGCTGCTCCCCGTGGAGGAGGAGGAGGATGAGGAGGAGGAGGAGGATGAGGAGGAGGAGGAGGAGAGGAGGAAGAGGAGGAGGAGCAGGATGAGGAGAAGGAAGAGGAAGAGGAGGAGGAGGAGGAGAATGAGGAAGAGGAGGAGGAGGAGGAGGAGGAGGAGGAGGAGGAGGAGGAGGAGGAGGAGGAGGAGGAGGAGGAGGAGGAAGATGAGGAAGTGTAGGAGAGGAGGAGGAGGAGTAAGAGGAGGAGGATGAGGAGCAGGAGGAGGAGGAAGAGGAGGAGGAGGAGGAGGAGGAGGAGGAGGACCAGGAGGAGGAGGAGGTGGAAGAGGAGGAGGAGGAGGAGGAGGAGGAGGAGGAGGAGGAGGAGGAAGAGGAGGAGGAGGAGGAGGAAGAGGAGGAGGGGGAAGAAGAGGAGGAGGAGCAGGAGCAGGAGGAGGAGGGGGAGGAGGAAGATGAGGAATAGTAGGAGAGGAGGAGGAGGAGGAGTAAGAGGAGGAGGAGGAGGAGCAGGAGGAGGAGGAGGAGGAAGAGGAGGAGGAGGAGGAGGAGGAGGAGGAGCAGGAGGAGGAGGAGGAGGAAGAGGAGGAGGAGGAGGAAGAGGAGGAGGTGGAAGAAGAGGAGGAGCAGGATGAGGAGGAAGAGCAGGAGGTCGTAACAGGTCGTGGGAAATCTCCCATATAGGCATTGGATTGGGTGGAGAGCTGGTGACTGCATGCGAATGCCCTCGTATGCCCTGTGTATGGGGACATGTCACCCATATAGAAACACACCTCTTCAATCTATATCTGAGATGCAAATAAATAAATAACCTTCTTAATAATTATAATATTTATATTGTAGTGGGTTCTATAGAGACATAATTCCCCATGGTATTGTTTTGATGTGTTGATGGGGCACTGTCACTTTAAGGAGGTTGGTTTTGGGTTGGGCTGAGAGGAGACGCCCTGTGTGGGGTTTCATTGATAAATGTTTGATTACTACGAGCTGTCAGAAGCTAGCACGGCATAGTTCTGACAGCTGTCACTTGTGCTACTGCAAAATAAATGACACACAGCTTTTTGTTGTCAACTGATAGAAATTGTGCGTTTCTCTATTCCGATGATTTCTACAATATAATATATATATAAATAACTGTCTTTTACTAGTACCTTACTACTATGTACTATGTTACTATCCGTATACTACTACCTACCATGCTAATATGTCTATTTTACTATGCACTCAGGGTGTAACACTCAAGTTCAACACTATTTGACGAACAATGCAACTGACCATAAGCTGCCAGAGATGCACATTGATTGATTGAATTGATTGAAAAGTTTATTAACAGATTGCAGAATGGGTACAGTACAGTACAGCTCAATACATACAATTGTTAAGGGGATGCAGACCAGAGAAAGACTTTCGTCTTGTTTACATCAGGGTCCCCCATTTTCAATTCATCATAACATATATGACATACATGACATACAGATAGACAGTACTGCTACATCTATACATTTATGACATATCAGATTTGCAAATACAGTACTGTTTGTGATACAAAAGTGTCCAGAAAAGGAGTGTATATACATTTGGCGTAGAAACTGTACATTGGAGGAGGTTGGATGGGTGGGGTGGGGTTGGGTGGGTTGGGTGAGGGCTGTACATTGGAGGTGGGGGGGGGGGGTTGGGTAGGGGACACACACACATTTTACACTGTACATTGGAATACTGACAAAGCCTTACTTGGTCATTTACTGTACGACTAGGTTAGGACATTTGTAGGGGCCAGTTTCGAATTGCAGTCTCACGTAGGTGTTTTTTGAAAGTGGGTAGTGATTCACATTCCTTTACAGCTTTAGGTAGAGCGTTCCACATTGATGTGGCATAATTGCGAAACGTGTTTAGTCCCTTGTTTGAGCCGAATCTGGGTTTTACATGATTTGTGGAGCTCCCTCTGGTGTTGTGATCGTGGTATTCACTGACCTTTGGGAAGTATTTTGACATGTACATGGGTACCTTGGTCGCGTAGTGTATCTTGTAGACCAGGCCCATTGCAAGTTGCTGTACTCTGTCGTCTACTCTAAGCCATCCTAGGTTGTCAAAGTGGGCAGGGGTGAGGTGGGTTCTGGGAGTCAGGTCAAGTAGTAGTCTGACTAGCTTGTTTTGAGATGTTTGTAATTTGTTTTTTAGTGCCTTTGAGGTGCTTTGGTACCATGAGTTGCAAGCATAGTCGTAGTACCCTTGAATGAGTGCTCCTGCTAGAGTCTTCAGGGTATTCTTGTTTACCAGAGAGGAGATCCGGTACAAGAATCGCGTTCGTTGGTTGACTTTTTTTATTACATTGGATGCCATTTTGTCACAGGAAAGATTATCCTCTAGGATGGAACCCAGGTAGGTAATTTCATCTTTCCTTGTGATAATATTGTCACCCACTGTAACCGAGAAGCCGTCGGTCTTGCTGAGTTTGTTATTTGAACCGAAGAGAATGGACTCTGTTTTGCCCATGTGTAATGATAGTTTGTTGTCGGCGAGCCATATGCAGATTTTGCCTAGTTCTGAGCTGAGGGCTTTTTCAACCTGTAACTTGTTCTTGTCAGAGACCAGCAGGGCTGAGTCGTCCGCAAACAGGAACAAGTTGCAGTCACAAGCTGACGACATGTCATTTGCATAAATTAGGAATAGTAGCGGTCCTAGTATGCTTCCTTGTGGAACACCACAGCTCACTGTGAGGGGGGGGGATAGGGTACCGTTTACTTCCACCATCTGTTCCCTCCCCTCCAGGTAGGATTGTATCCAGCTCACTGATAAACTATCAAAACCAATTGCTTTTAGCTTGTCAATCAGAATGGTGTGATTGACAGTGTCGAAGGCCTTTTGTAGGTCCAGCATGACCATGCCGCAGTATTTGCCCGCGTCCACCTCTTGTTTGATGTGGTCGTTCAAGTAGAGAAGGCATGTGTCAGTGGAGTGGGATGTTCTGAAGCCAGATTGGAATTCGTAGATTAGATTTTTTTCCGCGAGGTACTTTTCGATCTGTTCGTATACTATTTTTTCCATGACTTTCGAGATGGATGAAAGGATAGAAACAGGGCGGTAGTTACCCGGGTCTAATTTGCTGCCCTTTTTGTGCAGGGGTGTTACATCTCCTGCTGACCAGAAAACCACACACTTTTCTGATAGTGGGGTGCCTGGATGCTCAGTCATTTAAAATGTATATGCGAAAGTTTCGTTTCCACTTCTAATTTGAAGATAAGGATCTATAGAACAATTGTGGCTTGAGTGTCAAGGAACCAGTTGAATTTTATAAAAACGTATCCAAAATGGCCACAATCGAAATCATGAATTCTTTAAAAACGTCTTAATGTTCACACAATTGCTGTGTAATATAATGTTGTATTGCTATTTTAAGTTAATACTGTGTGAGGAATCAACTGGAGTTCAAATATTGATGTTTTGAATATTCTGGTATGGCAAAAATCAAAGATGGCTGCAATTTCTGTATTTATTTCGAATTACGCTTCATAACTTTTATTCTATTAAACCTAGAATGGTGATGTTGGTGCCTGTACCTAAGTTTTCATGAATGAGTAATTGAATACAAATAAAATAAACATGATTGGAGCATATCTTATATGATATTTCACACAATGAGACAATAAATATGTGGAGAACTAGAGTTAGATATGAGAACTGTAAACAGCAGTTGATTGTGAAGAACAAACGATGATTGTGAGGAACGTCCTCATCACAAGAAAGGAGCTGCATCTCAGCACCAATGTCAACGCCATGCCAAAGACCTGATCAGTGGCGGCCGGTGGGTACTTCGCCACTAGGGGCGCTATACCAAATATTTTGTACAGTACAGTACTGTACCACGCAAGACTCATGGCAAGACGTGAGCGATTCGACTCACGCTCACGGCAATGAATCGGCTCTTATGAACGAGTCGCTCAGCTGTTACTACAACAACACACAACCAGTCAAATAAAGTATAGTCTAGACTCTAATTCACAACTTGAAACACAATATAAATAGAAAAGTTAGAAACAAAACTCGCCCGTCTCCAAACACAGGCAGATCTCTCCCTCTCTCCTTCTCTCTCTCACACACAGCGCGACGTGGAATCGATTCGTTACACAATCAGACCTATTATATACCAAGAATAACTTCAGTATGAGTACAGGGCTGTACACATATTTTGCATATTGTTAAACGAGCCAAGGCTAGCTATTAAACTATCGATATGAATCGAAAATCTGGGACCCTGATGTAAACAAGACAAACGTCTTTCTCTGGTCTGCATCCCCTTAACAATTGTGTGTATTGAGCCGTACTGTATTGTACCCATTCTGCAATCTGTTAATAAAGTTCTCATTCATTCATTCATTCAAACATAGACGATATTGAACAAGCCATAATCCACGTATTTTCAATCCGAGAGAGCTGCAGTAGTTAAATCAATGAGCCATCGACATAGTCAGTGTGGTAAGTAACGTTATTATTGCATCCAAGATTGATACACGGCTGGCTAGGCAGTTGGTAGTCATAGTCTTGTGTTATAAAATAAATAAACAATCAGCAATGTCTCGCTTCATGAATGGCCAGCACAGCAGTAGCCTAACAGTACTGCTCCTAAAAAAAACTATTTACAAACGTTAACGTTAAGCACAGAGAGAGAGAGAGAGAGAGAGAGAGAGAGAGAAAGAGAGAGAGAGAGAGAGAGAGAGAGAGAGAGAGAGAGAGAGACTCACTGTTTAGTTGAAACGTCCAGGGCAGGAGAGCTTGATAAACGTGTATAATCCGCCATATAGCTTGTTAGCCAAGTGTTAGCTCAGCTGAGCTCGTTAGCACAACACTCAACAAGTACATTCCTTTGTCCATTTCCGCTCGAACAGACTGCAAACTACCTGGCGTTCTATCGCCATGCTCTAAGACAAACTCTAACCTTAACCAACTTTGAAAGAGTGCCTAAGCTTAACAGTCTAAAGAACTTGCAGTCACGGCACGGCACGCTCTAAGACAAACAACAGTCCTAGACCAACCTAGGAACCAAGCTAGAAGCTAGAATTGGAACATTAGAAATTGGATTCGGCCAATCAGAGATCGTCTCTGTGAAATTCTGCCATGGAAAAAAATACTGGCGTCAGCCAATCAGAGAGCGTCTCCGCGAAATGCGGCTATGGAAATTCTTCACGGAAGTTCACGCTGCTGCCTAGACCGCTTCAAATCGCGCTCGGATTCCAACATAATAGTCATATTTCAACGCACAACGCCGTATGCACTGATTGGCTGTGACGGAGACAGCGATCAAACTGTGACGCGCACTCAGAGCGCTATCGCTTCTAGCCCGGGCGAGAAATAAAAAAAAAAAAAAAAAAACGTCACTTCCTGCTCATGAAAACGATGTTTTTTTAATTTAGATAATAACGTTATATTGTGCATTGGAAATACAAACATACTTAAAATGAGTAAATATTATTCATTTTAAACATGTTTATATTATTTATAGGTGTTACAAAGGATCAGATTAAGCCGAATATATATATTTATTTATTGATATATATTGCATAGTATTTGTATATCGTTTGATATCCCTTGTATATTCCTTGTACATATACACGGAATATCCCTTTAGTCCAGCCCATAATATTTCATTCTCCTATTGGACAGCGGTCCACCGGCGCCAGGGACCGGCCCCCGGAGCCAAGTTCAAAGTCACCGACACGACGTGTCTGGACATGCCCAACCTTGCCCAGGGATACGCGACAGAGATGAGAGTGGAACTAGTTTATGCACCGTGCGTATAAATACGGCGCAGGTGAATGTAGAAGCCCCTTAGCCCCTTACCTCCGTACCCTTCGTGCATTTTAGTATGTTACCGATAAGTTGAAGCCTCACCCACGATACAACGTGCGGTGAAGTATGGCCTGTTTGGCCTCAGAATAGAGCATCGAGACCGCGTGCGAATTAGTAACTGAATTGTCAGAGTTTGGCGCTATACCGTCGAGTGCGACATATTTCTATTGAGTCTTTAATAGTCTATTTGTGTATAGTGTATCGTGCGGTTAGAATTCTATAGTGACCAGCATCTCCAACACTTTCTCGTATTAGCTCGAGTTCTTATCCAGGCTGGGCCGACCGCATGGCGCTTTCACCCGAGGAGACCTAGGCGAGAACCGTATGGACATGTACACTGGATTAATCTACCCGACGACTACATAGCCCTTTGCGGCTGGAATATATTTGCTTTGGTCCTATGATTTATGGAGCGGAGAACCAGCCGACGCCTGCACGTGTTGGATTTACCCCGAGAGGAGTCAAGTCGAGTCGGCGCTCAGAGAGCCTGAGGCCGCCTAGCTTTCTTCACTGTAGAGCTACAGTCTACAAGAGAACCAAGCTGTATTCATCTGTGGATCAAGAGACTACTGCACTGGCTTCTGTACCTGAAGTCTCCCTAGTCATCGTTGACCAGACGTCCTACTACCGACAGATCTTCTACCCCCTTGCTGGCTTACAACCAGTGGGAACCCCTTCCAGTATCTCCCGCTATCACTAGTGTACCATAGATATAATTCCCTAAGATTCAGGTTGTATAATTACCTCCTGCGTAACCAGAGAATGGACATTCGTTATTGATTTGCCTACGCATACTCCTTTGCCTTACAAGTGCATTCAAAGAATAATGTAAAGTATCCTATGTACCTTTTGCTCCATTAAATACTTGATTAATACCTTTGACTGGAACCGATTTCATTGTGGGAAGTGTTCATCATATTCATATATCGTGTACTGTATGGCCAGTAATTAAAGTACATAAAGCGGTAGTGGTTTAATGATACCATACTTATCAATACAGTCAGGGAATTGTACCCCTCAGTTACAATAGGGCTATAAAACACAAAAACGAAAAAGTTTTATTGTCTTCTTCTCTGATTTAACAGCAGCTGGCCAGCAGGTGGGTCGGCACCCTAGCGCCCCCAGTGGCGAGCCGCCACTGCAACAGGCCACAACTGGGCAACATTAAATATGAGATTACTCGTTACTGAAAAAACTAACGCCGTTAATAATAACTGGATGTCACAGTATGATGTCATAATCAAACATTCTAGAACATTTGTGATGTCACAGTATGATGTCATAATCAAATGTCACAGTATGATGTCATAATATACATTCTAGAACATTTGTGATGTCACAGTATGATGTCATAATAGCACATTCTAGAACATTTGTGATGTCACAGTATGATGTCATAATAGAACATTCTAGAACATTTGTGATGTCACAGTATGATGTCATAAACAAACACTCTAGAACATTTGTGATGTCACAGTATGATGTCATAATCAAACATTCTAGAACATTTGTGATGTCACAGTATGATGTCATAATCAAACATGCTAGAACATTTGTGATGTCACAGTATGATGTCATAATCAAACATTCTAGAACATTTGTGATGTCACAGTATGATGTCATAATAGACATTCTAGAACATTTGTGATGTCACAGTATGATGTCATAATAGCACATTCTAGAACATTTGTGATGTCACAGTATGATGTCATAATAGAACATTCTAGAACATTTGTGATGTCACAGTATGATGTCATAACCAAACACTAGAACATTTGTGATGTCACAGTATGATGTCATAATAGCACATTCTAGAACATTTGTGATGTCACAGTATGATGTCATAATAGCACATTCTAGAACATTTGTGATGTCACAGTATGATGTCATAATAGCACATTCTAGAACATTTGTGATGTCACAGTATGATGTCATAATCAAACATTCTAGAACATTTGGTACAGTATATATTCAACAATTCTCTCAGAAGATCTCAGATCGCAGAAGACCAAGTGAAGATATCACTTGTTGTTTCCGGCTACTTGTCTGTAAGCTTGAAAATATTCTGTAGATACAATTTAAAATCCCCACATGGAAAAGGAAACAATGTCCTGTACAATCCTTAATGAGCTGCGTCTGGAGGGAAGGCTCTGTGATGTGGTTATTAAAGTCAACAGCACTGAGTTGAATGCCCACAAGGCCCTCCTGTGTGACTGCAGTGACTATTTCAGGTAAGTTTAGCTTGGTTCAGGTTAGCTTGGTTCGGTAGGGTTGACAGCTATGCCCGCCACGTCATTTGATGTGGCCCCCCAAGAGCTCTGGTAAAAAAAAAATCTTTCTTTTTTTAAACATTAATCTTGGGTTAAAAAATAGCGGCGTTAAAATAATTGTGGGTTAATGCGTTAATAAAGCTTTAACTTTGACAGCCTTAGTTATTACACATTCTTACACATACATGTATGTTGAACATCTGAGGTATTGATGAAGTAACAAAGGAAAAAAGCCAAAAGCACTTACTCCTCAGACATTCTTTGACAATTTTACAGCCCAAAATACAAAGAAGATCCAGGCGGAATAGGTAACAAAGGGTTGAACATATATTGTCTGAACTGTCAGATGCAAACTGGCTGTGTGACATAACCGAGCATCTCGCTCAATTGAATAAGAAGCTGCAGGACACAAACAAGTCCCACCCAAAACTTGACCAATATAGTTGTGAACTGAGACAACCCTTATTTTGTCATTTTTGAGTACAGTTACAGTTGTGTGTTCATGCAGACACATAATAGCAATTTCATTACGAATTGAAAATGGTGGACCCTGATGTAAACAAGTCGAAAGTCTTTCTCTGGTCTGCATCCCCTTAACAATTGTGTGTATTGAGCTGTACTGTACTGTACCCATTCTGCAATCTGTTAATTAAAGTTAATTAAACTATCTTCCATTAGTTGGATGTATGGCCTCTGCAAGGTTGTGTGCAGCCATTTGTTTTTGTAACATCTGCTACATCTGTCCCACGTGTTCTTTGCAGCTCAGTTGTTAGTTCTGCCCCTCTTGACTGTGACAAAAAGGTTTTGAACAAACGTAATGTCATAGCTTGTATTTGATGATCTTCTTCTTTGTTATTTACTTGAATGGTTTGATCATTGATTAATGGAGTAATATGGGGTTCTGATAAACTAAAATTATTTGTTAAAATAACATAAGCTAACATATATTTTTACATCTATGCAAATGCATATGCAATATGTATAACTTGAATAAGTAATAAATACAGAAACAACATGTTTAACAATATGTAAATGAGTAGCTACATTTACTTTACATTACATTAACATTTATACGGTCTTTGGCCCTTTGAGGGCAACCATAATGCTGATGTGGCCCTCTGTGAAAATGAGTTTGACACCCCTGCTCTAGAACATTTGTGATGTCACAGTATGATGTCATAATCAAACATACTAGAACATTTGTGATGTCACAGTATGATGTCATAATAGAACAGTCTAGAACATTTACAGTATATATTCAACAATTCTCTCAGAAGTTCTCAGATCGCAGAAGTCCAAGTGAAGATATCACTTGTTGTTTCCGGCTACTTGTCTGTAAGCTTGAATATATTCTGTAGATACCATTTTAAAATCACCACATGGAAAAGGAAACAATGTCCTGTACAATCCTTAATGAGCTGCGTCTGGAGGGAAGGGTCTGTGATGTGGTTATTAAAGTCAACAGCACTGGGTTTAATGCCCACAAGGCCCTCCTGTGTGACTGCAGTGACTATTTCAAGTAAGTTTAGCTTGGTTCAGGTTAGCTTGGTTCAGGTTAGCTTCGTTAGTAAACAGATACCATACTGTACTTTTACTGTAAACAAATATCATACTGTACTTATACTGTACACAGATAATATACTGTATGTCTACTGTAAACCGATAATATACTGTAATGCTACTGTAAACAGATAATATACTGTACTTATACTGTAAACATATACTGTACTTCTACTGTAAACCGATACTATACTGTACTTCTAATGTAAACAGATACTGTATTTCTACTGTAAACATATAATATACTGTACTTCTACTGTAAACAGATATTATACTGTACTTCTACTGTAAACAGATACTATACTGTACTTCAAATGTAAAAATATAATATACTGTACTTCAAATGTAAACAGATACTGTAATTCTACTGTAAACAGATACTGTACTGTACTTCTACTGTAAACAGATAATATACTGTATGTCTACTGTAAAATATACTATACTGTATTTCTACTGTAAAAATATAATATACTGTACTTCTACTGTACACATATACTATACTGTATGTCTACTGTAAACATATACTATACTGTACTTATACTGTAAACAGATACTATACTGTATGTTGAATGTAAAAATATACTATACTGTACTTCTATTGTACACATATAATATACTTCTACTGTAAACCGATACTATACTGTACTTATACTGTAAACAGATACTATACTGTACTTATACTGTAAACAGATACTATACTGCACTTCTACTGTAAAAAGATACTATACTGCACTTCTACTGTAAACAGATAATATACTTCTACTGTGCTAAGACCCTATACATCTACAGTTAAAATATATTACTACTAGGGCTGTCCCCAACTAAGGATTTGGATAGTTGACTATGATTGGCCAAAATTTGCCATTAGTCGACTATTAGTCGACAAAAAAAATTAAAAATAAAAGTATAATATATATATATATATTTTATTTTATCATTCCATTTGGGTTGTGGGGGGTGCTTAATGTCTGAAGGAGTCGACTGAATGCGTCGACTGAATGCTTCTTGTCCTCTGCAAAAGCATGCAATTGGTCCACTGATGGTTACATCTTGATATTTGTCTAGTCTAGTGTGTTCATTAGATGGGTGAAATCCTCTTTCAGTGCCTCTGTGCCTGTTTTCTTAGGCAATTGGCCTCTGGTATGCGTGCCATTAGCGCTAGCCACGCTTCTAAGAGGTTGGCAGTCGACTACGGCTCCTTTCGACCGATTAGTCGACTATTCAACTAATAGGGGTCAGCCCTAATTACTACACTGGACAGAATGTTGCTTACTGTTTACTCATCAGATATCTCTATACTCTGCGTCCCACAGAGCCCTCTTCACTCGCTGGAGCGACTCAGAGAAAGTGGTCTACACTATCCCTGGGGTGTCCCCAGGTATGATGCAGCTCATCATAGAGTACTCCTACACACGCTTTGTGCTGGTGACAGCAGAGAACGTGGAAGAGCTTCTGGTGGCTGCAGACCAGCTTCGCGTCACTGGCATAGTAGGAGCGTGCTCTGACTTCCTAGAAGGCCAGCTGTCTCTGGAAAACTGTGTCGGCATCTGGAGGTTCACGGACATCTACTGCTGCCCTGACCTGAGGCGCAAGGCCCATCTCTTCACCGTGTGCCACTTTGAGGAGATGTTGCACGTCTCACAGGAGTTTGTGGAGCTGTCCCCGCAGCAACTGGTTGACATCATCGAGAGGGATGACCTGAACGTGAAGAGCGAGGAGACGGTGTTCGAGGCAGTCCTCCGTTGGATCGACCACTCCCGTGAGGAGCGTAAAACACACATCCCTTTGCTGCTGCCCAAGGTAACTAATTGTATTACGGATACACAAACATGGTTGCTAGTGCCACATTTTTATTTTTTTTTATTTTTATTATTTAACTTTTTCTTGTTTGTCTGTCTCTTGTCAAGGTCATTATGATTCATGTTACTGTTATTATTGTTGTCGTCGCTGTTGTCATTGTTATTATTATTATTATTATTATTATTATTATTATTATTATTATTATTATTATTATTATTATTATTATTATTATTATTATTATTATTATTATTATTATTATTATTATTGTACTGTTATGTTCTGTTTTATGTATGAAAAGAAAAGAAAAGAAAAACATTTATAAAAAATTTAAATAAATAATTATATTACTGTGCATTACATTAAAACAACACTAGGTTCCCTAGTACAGTGGTTCTCAAACATTTGGGTCCAAACTGTTCCCTAGCAACAGAAACCGTCTTCAACCGATGTCTAAGTTGTACCCCCTGTCTGCTTGTCTCTTCCCAGGTTCGCATGGGCTTGATGAGGCCTGACTACTTCAGGAGCATCGTCCAGAACAACCCTGTGGTGAGGGACAGCCATGACTGCAGGGCCCTCATCCTCAGCGTCCTGAACCCCTCTGGCTCCGACAGGCTCCCAAACCCCCTGACCCGCCCACGCCGGCCCCAGGAGGTCCTATTGGCCATCGGAGGCTGGAGTGGCATGAAGGCTTACAATATCGGAAGCTATAGTAGAGGCAGCGTGACCATTGACATGGAGGCTTACGATATCCGAGCTGGTGGATGGATGGACGTGAGTGTTAAGGGGGTGAGTCCCCGGTGGGACCACGGCACTGCTTATCTCCACGGTCTGGTCTACTGCGTCGGTGGCTTTGACTACGCTGTACAGCGTCTCAGCAGTGTGAGCAGGTTCAACCCCGTCACTCGCAGCTGGCTGCAGGCGGCTCCCATGCACTCACGCCGCAGTGAGCTCAGCGTGGTCGCGTTAGACGGCTGTATCTACGCCATGGGAGGGCACGACGGACACGTGGACCTGAACACCGCCGAGCGCTACAAGCCTGAAACCGACCAGTGGACAGTGATCTCACCCATGCTGGAGCACAGGGCCGGCGCCGGGGCAGCAGCCCTCCAGGGCAAGGTGGGTGGAACTGAGGGACACAGGGTGCTAGATGAACACAAGGAACGTTAGATCAAAAATCATAAATGTCTTTATTGCCAAGTAAGCTTGCACATACAAAAGATGTGTCTGGGTCCTTTGGTGCATCAACATTAACAGACAATTCAAGTAGAATGAAATCAAATGGAATATATAAACTAAATTTGAATATTCTTTCTTATTACAGGTTTACATCTGTGGTGGCTGGAACAGGGCGGGGTATCTGGTTACAGCTGAGTGCTACAGCCCAGACACCGACCAGTGGACTCTGATCGCCCCCATGACCAGCAGGCGTTCTGGACTGGGAGTCACTGCATATGGAGGACAAGTCTATGCGGTAGGTGCACACGGAGACAAATGCTTTATACTAGATATTTCTATAGATATGTATCATTTGACTTTCAATGCTTCTGTGATGCCCTCATTTCCCTAAATGGATTAATACAGTGTCTGCCTGCCTGAGCCACACACTAAAACATTCCTCTCATGTGTCCTGTCCTCAGGTGGGAGGGCGTGATGGTGGACACGCCCTGCGTAGCGCGGAGGCCTACAGCCCTTTGACTGACTCCTGGAGCGCCCTGCCCAACATGCTCACCCCCCGCATACACTTTGGCATCGCGGTGCTGGACGATCTGCTTTTCGTGGTCGGAGGCGAAAATGACTTCAGCTTCATCTCCAACAAGGTGGAGCGCTACGACCAGAGCAGCGACAGGTGGACTGCAGCCGAGGACATGAAGATCCAGCGCAGAGGCCTAAGCTGCTGCATAATGCATGGCCTGCCATTTTACATGAGCCAGTACGCTGCTCCCCGTGGAGGAGGAGGAGGAGGAGGAGGAGGGAGGAGGAGCAGGAGGAGGAGGAGGAGAGGAGGAGGAGGAGGAGGAGGAGGAGGAGGAGGAGGAGGAGGAGGAGGAGGAGGAAGAGGAGGAGGAGGAGGAGGAGGAGGAAGAGGAAGAGGAAGAGGAGCAGGAGCAGGAGGAGGAGGAGGAGGAAGAGGAGGAGCAGGAGCAGGAGCAGGAGCAGGAGCAGGAGCAGGAGCAGGAGCAGGAGCAGGAGGAGGAGGAGGAGGAAGAGGAAGAGGAAGAGGAAGAGGAAGAGGAGGAGGAGGAGGAGGAGGAGGAGGAGGAGGAGGAGGAGGAGGAGGAGGAGCAGGAGCAGGAGCAGGAGCAGGAGCAGGAGGAGGAGGAGGAGGAGGAGGAGGAGGAGGAGGAGGAGGAAGAAGAGGAGGAGCAGGAGCAGGAGCAGGAGCAGGAGCAGGAGCAGGAGCAGGAGCAGGAGCAGGAGCAGGAGCAGGAGGAGGAGGAAGAGGAGGAGGAGGCAGCAGGAGATCCATCTAAGAACCTTACACATTTATTAGACCAAAAGAAATCCTAAGAAATTAATAAATTACTATCAGCCAAAGGTGGTGCATTTCTTTCTCCTAGTAATTCAGACAATATCGGTTTTTAGTTTGTGTACCCGTTGGGCTCTATGTGTGCACGTGCCTGCTCGCTGTGCCCTTGAGCAAGGCACCTCAGCTTTAACCGCTCCAGTGTTAGCTGCTCAGGGGCCAGTAGTAGAGTGCCTGACCATAGTGTCTTTATACCTGTATCACTGGACATATAAATGCATATTAAATCAAATCAAATTGATTTGTAAAGCCCAAAATCACAAGTTAATGTCCCCATGGGCCGGACAAGTCTTCTTTAAACTATTCAAGAAGAAACATCCCAATAAATCAAGAACAAAAAACCCACCATGAAATCCAAAATAAATGTAAAATAATAAATGCAACACTCCCAGACATACTCCAGCAAAGGTAAGGACAACCCTATAGCAATAGGAAAAAAGCACCACATGCAGTGTGGAGGAGAGAAACCTTAGAAGGGCCGTTCAAGGGGGGATCTCCCATCTTGGATGTCGGTGATAATAGTGTTGCTATGGATGGGTGGAGAATAAAACAGGCGAATAGTTGGTATGTATGTACATATACGTGTAATAAAACACAAATATGTGCATGCAATAGCAACTGTGGTACATAAGAACATTTTTGAAACATTAAAATATATTACAACTCATACATGTGATTAGCATTATACTCAGTAGAACAAATGTATATATCTTATACCCAGCTTAATCACTATATTAATATTACTATTGCACTTTACTGTTACATTTGCACTCGGGTTGGATGCCCCACTTATTTTCATTGTAATGTACTTATGCTGTATGATGACAATACATTTCAATGTAATCTAATCTAACTGGTACTATGACCTGAATGATGGTCCTAGAGGTCAGTGATTTGATGCTCTTTTGGTGTTTTGGCGATGGTGGCGTTAGAGAGTGCTGTCTTAACGTAAGAGAGTGCCGTCTTAACAGGTTGTGGGAAATCTCCCATATAGGCATTGGATTGGGTGGAGAGCTGGTGACTGCATGCGAATGCCCTCGTATGCCCTGTGTATGGGGACATGTCACCCATATAGAAACACACCTCTATCAATATCTGAGATGCAAATAAATAAATAACCTTCTTAATAATTATAATATTTATATTGTAGTGGGTTCTATAGAGACATAATTCCCCATGGTATTGTTTTGATGTGGTGATGGGGCACTGTCACTTTAAGGAGGTTGGTTTTGGGTTGGGCTGAGAGGAGACGCCCTGTGTGGGGTTTCATTGATAAATGTTTGATTACTACGAGCTGTCAGAAGCTAGCACGGCATAGTTCTGACAGCTGTCACTTGTGCTACTGCGAAATAAATGACACACAGCTTTGTGTTGTAAACTGATAGAAATTGTGCGTTTCTCTATTCCGATGATTTCTACAATATAATATATATATAAATAACTCTCTTTTACTAGTACCTTACTACTATGTACTATGTTACTATCCGTATACTACTACCTACCATGCTAATATGTCTATTTTACTATGCACTCAGGGTGTAACACTCAAGTTCAACACTATTTGACGAACAATGCCACTGACCATAAGCTGCCAGAGATGCACATCTCCTGCTGACCAGAAAACCACACACTTTTCTGATAGTGGGGTGCCTGGACGCTCAGTCATTTAAAATGTATATGCGAAAGTTTCGTTTCCACTTCTAATTTGAAGATAAGGATCTATAGAACAATTTTGGCTTGAGTGTCAAGGAACCAGTTGAATTTTATAAAAACGTATCCAAAATGGCCACAATCGAAATCATGAATTCTTTAAAAACGTCTTAATGTTCACACAATTGCTGTGTAATATAATGTTGTATTGCTATTTTAAGTTAATACTGTGTGAGGAATCAACTGGAGTTCAAATATTGATGTTTTGAATATTCTGGTATGGCAAAAATCAAAGATGGCTGCAATTTCTGTATTTATTTCGAATTAGGCTTCATAACTTTTATTCTATTAAACCTAGAATGGTGATGTTGGTGCCTGTACCTGCGTTTTCATGAATGAGTAATTGAATACAAATAAAATAAACATGATTGGAGCATATCTTATATGATATTTCACACAATGAGACAATAAATATGTGGAGAACTAGAGTTAGATATGAGAACTGTAAACAGCAGTTGATTGTGAAGAACAAACGATGATTGTGAGGAACATCCTCATCACAAGAAAGGATCTGCATCTCAGCACCAATGTCAACGCCATGCCAAAGACCTGATGGAGGTGTTGCTGAGCAATGGGAATCCCTTTGAGGAGGGCAGTGGTTACCTGGTTACATTAGACAATAAGGTGTGTGAGGGCGGAGCTTCCTACAGGCGATATAGGCGGTTGCCTAAAAATCTAAAACGGTCGGTCGGTCTGAGCCTCAGCTTTAGGTGTTCACAGTCAGAACATGCTAGAGCCCTGTGCATTGATTGGTATCGGTCAAGTGTTTATAGAATTGAGCGTTGAGGAAAGAAAGACTAACGTTAGAGAACTATGAAGAAGCAAAAGCCATCCGGCCATCCAGTATAAAAAGAGAAGAAAAGAAGAAGACGAGAAACATGCCAAGGTGAAAGGTATGCAATTCTGTACAACTTCCAAGACCTGCCACACCAAATCAAATCAAATCAAATCAAATGTATTTGTAAGGCCCGACAACACACGTTAATGTCCGCATGGGCAGGACATGTCTTCTTTAAACAAGTCAAGAAGAAACATAACAATAAGTCAAGAACAAAACAAGAACACCATAAGGTCCAACTAATTTAAAATAAATGCAAAATAAATGAATGAATGCAAACACTCCCAGACATACCCCACGCGAAGGTAAGGAAAAACTCAATAAAACCTAACAATAGGAAGAAATGCACCACATGCAGTGTGGAGGAGAGAAACCTTAGAAGGGCCGTTCAAGGGGGGATCTCCCTTCTTAGATGTCGGTGATAGTAGTGTTGCAGACTGACAGTTGGTAAGTATGCACTCATGTGTGTAGTGAAACACAGATGAGTGCATGCAATAACAACTGAACATTTAGAAAAATTAAAGATAGAGCTGATAGCGATAGCAACTGAACATTTTGAAAGATTAAAGATAGAGCTGATAGCGGATCTATTTGAGGCACAGGGGCGGCGCAAAGAGGCTCGCGTCCTCCCCTCTTCTTCTGTGCATGCAGTAGGAGTAGGAAGACCCACACAGCCTAGCTTAGCGTCATTCACTGGAAGTAGGTTCCCAAAAAGTTGGCGTGTTCCTTTAAGTGTCTTGCTCAAGGACACTTTGACACGCTGCCGGGAGGAGTTGGAATCGAACCGGGAACCTTCCGATTACCTGGTGGCCGCTCTTGCTCTTGAGTTTACTTTTTCAGGGACAACTTCACGATCGTGCCAGTTACCGCAGAGGCTGGTTTGGAAGACTTGGCAATTATTTATTAAACAGACTGCTTACATTGCGGTAGAGAATTGGTCTCAAGCATAATAGAAAGCACATTATTTTCACACCATATGTTCAGGTTACAGTTGAGTTGAAGGCGTGAAAGAGAAACTTGTTGGGCGGCTATGTGGTGCAGTGGGCAAGGCGCTCACCACCAATGCTGGAGACGCTGGGTTCGAGCCCAGCTCTCCACATTGCATTCAGTTTGGCTGGTCGTTCGTACTAATATATTTGGCAGTATTAGGGGGTGGGAAACTGATGGGTGGGGATCGGACATTGTGGACAGCGACTCCTACAGGTCGGTTGGTGCGCCTGCACAGTAGAATCAGGAAGCGGCGGGGGTGGCGTGACTGGCGTCCCTCCAAAGCGTAGACCCCTGACACTGAGAGATCGCGCTGTGCAGGTGAAAAGATGCGATGGCTGCTACCTCGAGTATCGGAGGGGACTCGTGCAATGTATGGCTTCGTCCACATTACAGCCGGCTTGTGGGAGGCAAGAAACAGCGTTCGAGACAGGGGAGGGTAGAATTGGACGATACAAAATTGGGATGGGAGAAAAATTGAAAATGGGAGAAAAAGTGGATAAAAAAAAATAAAGATAAACTAGTTTAAATTTGAACACGGTACACATTGTATGTTTACAATGAGTTGTTGACACATGAATCTGTGTCTCTCTGGCATTCTATTGTTTGCCCCTCTGTCTCTCTCTCTCTCTCTCTCTCTCTCTCTCTCTCTCTCTCTCTCTCTCTCTCTCTCTCTCTCTCTCTCTCTCTCAGAGTGCATCTTCCAGACCTCTAACTCACACCTAATCCTGGCACCACATCACCCCAGTTCTGAAAGACCACTGCAGGCTTCCTGTCTCCAACCAGATCAACTACAACATCCTGGACACCTACGAAGCCCTTCACCAACTGCCCCCCCCCCCCCATATCTCACTGACCTCCTCTCCCTCAGTTATACCTCAGCCTGCCTCCTCTCCTCCTACCAACCCTCTCACCCCTCAGCCTGCCTCCTCTCCTCCTACCAACCCTCTCACCCCTCAGCCTGCCTCCTCTCCCTCTACCAACCATCTCACCCCTCAGCCTGCCTCCTCTCATCCTACCAACCCTCTCACCCCTCAGCCTGCCTCCTCTCCTTCTACCAACCCTCTCACCCCTCAGCCTGCCTCCTCTCCCTCTACCAACCCTCTCACCCCTCAGCCTGCCTCCTCTCCTCTACCAACCCTCTCACCCCTCAGCCTGCCTCCTCTCCCTCTACCAACCCTCTCACCCCTCAGCCTGCCTCCTCTCCTTCTACCAACCCTCTCACCCCTCAGCCTGCCTCCTCTCCTCCTACCAACCCTCTCACCCCTCAGCCTGCCTCCTCTCCTCCTACCAACCCTCTCACCCTCAGCCTGCCTCCTCTCCCTCTACCAACCCTCTCACCCCTCAGCCTGCCTCCTCTCCCTCTACCAACCCTCTCACCCCTCAGCCTGCCTCCTCTCCCTCTACCAACCCTCTCACCCCTCAGCCTGCCTCCTCTCCTTCTACCAACCCTCTCACCCCTCAGCCTGCCTCCTCTCCCTCTACCAACCCTCTCACCCCTCAACCTGCCTTCTCTCCTTCTACCAACCCTCTCACCCCTCAGCCTGCCTCCTCTCCCTCTACCAACCCTCTCACCCCTCAGCCTGCCTTCTCTCCTCCTACCAACCCTCTCACCCCTCAGCCTGCCTCCTCTCCTCCTACCAACCCTCTCACCCCTCAGCCTGCCTCCTCTCCTCCTACCAACCCTCTCACCCCTCAGCCTGCCTCCTCTCCTCCTACTAACCCTTTCTGTCCCTCAGATCCTCGAGGGATGTTTTTCCAATCGGGCCACGAGACCCCGTCTCGTCTCCATTGTTCTCCGCCAGTAAAAGTGAGAGCCTCGTAGACTCGTAGACACCATGTGTTTATTCCACGTACGTGTCGTCGTTACAAACCATCAAAAGTCTCACTTTTCTGAAGACTGCATCTTTCAGAAAGCACTAGAGGCACTGGAGGGAATATTATTGTCTGTATTTAGTATGTAGTACTGTAATGGCACCTTGCATGGTCGCCTCCGCCGTCGGTGTGTGAATGTGTGAGTGAACGGGTAAAATGTGAGGAACAAATTGTAAAGAGCTTTGGATAAAAGCTGCTATATAAATGCAGCCATTTACCATTTACATCTAAAGGCCAGACATACAATGTAATGTGAGTATCCGGTAAATTACCGTTAACACATTATATGAAGAAGCAAGATGATGTGGTGATACAAAAGAGCATCATGGTATTTTTAGAGCTTTTGATTCTCTGCCCGAACCCCGCTTGGTCCCGGTTTCATCCAGGCCAGGCGGCAATTTCTCAAAGTTTCTAAAAATTTCTCAAAGTTTCTCAAAATTTCTCAAAGTTTCTCAAAGAGTTTTTCGTATATATATATATATATTTTTTTAATAGGAACCGCTGACTCACAGTGGACATGTGCTTGGCCACCGGGCCAGAGCTTTTCGTATACGACAGTATATATATATATATTTTTTTAGGGCTGTCAGTTTATCGCGTTAATTAGATTAATTAATTACACAGCAAATTATCGCGTTATGAAAATTAACTCTTAACTTTTTTTTTTATTCATTTTTTTTTTATATTTTTTTGTATCACATTCATTCCATAAGAACGTAGAATAAACATTTACAGACTTTTTTTTTTTAACATGGTCCATTTGCATGTTCTTGGTATCTGATTCTAGGGACATCTATGGATCTCAGGGAATGTGTTCCAGTGTCAGAAACACTGTGTCTGTTACGAGGCTTGAGTCAATTGCAATGAACCAAATGAGAATATCAATAAAACATTTCAGCAAATGAATAAATGGGGAAGATGATACAGTACTGACTTCTGCCATCCGGACACATGCCATTTGAAATATGATTATAGAATATAGCATATCAGGCCTAAAATGGTTATGCGATAAAAATGCGATTAATTAGATTAACTCATTACAAATCCTGTAATTAATTAGATGCATTTTTTTTAATCGCCTGACAGCACACATTTTTTTCTTTCTAATAGGAGCCGCTGACCAACCGGGCCGACTCACCGGGCCGACTCACCGTGACGGCAGCCAGGGGCTCCAGTCCTCGTGTCCTGGTGGCAGATCTCCAGGGGTGTAAAGTACTTGAGTAGTAATACTTAAGTACTGTTTTTTTTTTTTTTTTTTTTTATCTTTTTCCCCTCCATTTTCCTCCGATTTTCTCCCATCCCAATGTTAGTCGTATGCCAATTCCCAATCCCCTTCCTGGTCGCTGCGCACTTACCCCCCACAGTCAGATCATCTGGGAGAGTGGAGGCTATCACGTGCTTCCTCCGACACACGTCAAGCCAATCAACCGCTTCTTTTCACCTGGCAGTGCGGATCCTCCCTGAGAGGGCGTAGCGTGTGGAAGGACCACACTATCCCACTCAGGTCCTATCCGTGCTTAGCAGGCGCCCCGACCGAACTGTAGGAGTCGCTGTTTACAACGACCCGGACCCACCCCCCGCCAGCTTTCCCACCCTCTAATACAGACAATTGTATTAGTGTGAACGGCCAGCCAAGCTGGTGACAACCCCGGAGCTGTGAGCTGGATTCGAACAGGCGAATCCAGCTCACAGCTCCGGGGTTGGTGACGAACGCAATCTCCGCTACGCCACCTAACCGCACTTAAGTACTGTTTTGGGGGATTAGTACTTTATTCTATACGACTCTTCTCCGTCCGGCAGGGCTTCGGGCCGTCTTCTCCGCCTCGCCCCCCGGCCGGTACCACGTGTCTCCAGCGCCGCCGCAGGGTTTTAAGATTGTAAAGATTTGTACTTTACTCGAGTATTATTAGCTTTATATACTTTGTACTTTTACTCAATTACATTTTTCAGAGAAAAAAAAACGACTTTTTACTCCTTACATTTAAAATGTACAAAGTACAAAATACTGATACTAAATAATTTCTCTGGCCGAACTGACGTTAACGTTATTAATCCTGCGTCCGCGCGCTTTATTTGGGCGCGACAGTGGCTCAGGAGGTAGAGCAGTCGTCTGGCAATCCGGAGGTTCCCGTGGGTTCGATTCCCGCTCCTCCCGGGCAGCGTGTCGATGTGTCCTTGAGCAAGACACTTAACCCCCTAATTGCTCCCGATGAGCAGGTTGGCACCTTGCATGGTCGCCTCCGCCTCTGTGTGTGAACGGGTAAAATGTGAGGAACAAATTGTAAAGCGCTTTGGATAAAAGCGCTATATAAAAAAGCAGCCATTTACCATTTAAAAACAGCCAATCAAATCCCCATCAATGGAAAATGAACCCGCCCTTACCATGCTGATTGGTCTAGAAAGCTGGGGATCTTTGATTAAACACCTGCTATCAGAAGAATAGACAGTCAGAAAAAAAGTTTTTACTTTTACTTTACGGTACTTATTAAGTACATTCAACTTTTTTTTGCTTTTACTCAAGTGTGTTTTTTTAGCCAGATACTCTGACTTTTACTTGAGTACGATTTTGAGACGGTATACCCATACTTTCACTTACGTATAATTTCTGGGCACTTTTTACACCCCTGAGGATCTCAACATGCCGCACAAACAAACGGGAGAACGTAGAGAGATCTGGATATGGTTATATAGAGAGGAGGCAGGTGTGTTGCTGAGAGCAGGTGGTACTAATTAGGTGGTATTGCGATGTTTATTGTGAACTTGCTCTCAGCGTCAGACTCCAGAGGAATAGGTAGATGAACCTCGTCTCAGAGGAGGTTCATCTACCTATACCTCTGGATGCTGAGAGCAAGTTCACAATAAACATCGCAATAATGCCACCTAATTACCAGAGTCCTTTCCCTGTGAATGCAGCAGCAGAGATGATGCCGGTCGAGAGAGAGAAGCCGGGTTACCTTGAGACGTGGCTGGAAGCAGCAGCGTCGGAGTGTAGATGAAGGAGGAGAGATGACATCTCCGCGCCCGCGTGATGAACGGCCAGCCTCCCAGACACTAGTTATCATCATCCCCACTCCAATCTGTGCCCCCCCCCCCCCCCCCCCCCCTCCACCACCACGATCTGTTGTTGCAAAGCACCCTGGGTGTTCCCAAACTCACCCGCCGGTAACCCATTACCTAGACACACGGAGACAAACTGCAAGGCGGCACGCAAATGTTGATGCGATCAGGTTGCAAAAACATCTCCAGGGCCTCTCTCTCTCTCTCTCTCTCTCTCTCTCTCTCTCTCTCTCTCTCTCTCTCTCCTCTCTCTCTCTCCCTCTCTCTCTCCTCTCCCGCTCCCTCTCTCTCTCTCTCTCTCTCTCTCTCTCTCTCTCTTCTCTCTCTCTCTCTCTCTCTCTCTCTCTCTCCTCTCCCTCTCCCTCTCCCTCTCTCTCTCTCTCTCTCTCTCTCTCTCTCTCTCTCCCTCTCTCTCTCTCTCTCTCTCTCTCTCCTTCGTTTCATCCTCCCATTAACGCAATGTCACCACCACCAGCGGGGGAAATTTTCCTTTTGGTGAATTAACAGCGGGGGGGGGGGGAAGCGAAAGCTTTGCGGCGGGCGGGCAGGCGGGCGGGGTGGCGCGCTCTCCTCCATCATTGTCAAGGTGGTGGCTCTGACAAAACAGTTTGCATACCTGCTTAAGTATCGCAGATATTAACACCTCCCTTCAGGTACAGTAATCAACGCGGGTGACGGCAGACAATTAATTAGGTCCATCTGCATCGCTGCCTTTACATAATTAATGGCCTCATTACTGAGCCGGCAGGATGATGTGCAGCAAGCTAGCTCAGTCACTATAGCAGGGAGCTAACACTAGGACTATAGCGCTAACTAACCACGGCTGCACACAGACAGACAGCACCACCTGGGCCTTTAGAACCTCCACTAGCAGGGAGCTAACACTAGGACTATAGCGCTAACTAACCACGGCTGCACACAGACAGACAGCAGCACCGCCCGGGCCTTTAGAACCTCCACTAGCAGGGGGCTAACACTAGGACTATAGCGCTAACTAACCACGGCTGCACACAGACAGACAGCAGCACCCGGGCCTTTAGAACCTCCACTAGCGGGGAGCTAACACTAGGACTATAGCGCTAACTAACCACGGCTGCACACAGACAGACAGCACCACCACCCGGGCCTTTAGAACCTCCACTAGCGGGGAGCTAA
>NW_028169066.1:0-1000 GCF_963971535.1 Notolepis coatsorum | reverse complement strand
TCATACATACGCCCGCCATCAAACACAATCAGACCAACAGTGAGCCGTCGTTCTGTGTCTCCGCGCTAGTGATGGGAATTCCGTCGTTCACTTTAAAGAGTCGGCCTGAAGAGCTGTTTTGTTGGCGACCGACACGTCACTACTGCGTCCAGAGAGCGGCGCAGGCGTGACCTTGTGCAGGAAGCCCAGGTTAATGGGCTCTCATCTTCACAGGACCTTTTAGCCCAAATCAAACATGACCTCAGGTATCACACACACGCAGAGAGAGACACACACCATAACAAACATACACGCTGATACGGGCACTTGTGGGTCACCGCTGAAAGGTAGAAACGGTACACACACACACACACACACACACACACACACACACACACACACACACGTGCACGTGTACATACACACTCTGAAGAATGGAGATCTAGATTTTTTTTGGGCTCTCTCCATCTGTCTCTCTCTCTCACTCTCTCTCTCTCTCATCGGTCTCACTAGCGCACGAACACACACGTGGACGCACGCGCACACACACACGTTCCTTCCTCTCCACTGATTATTCCAGGCATTAATCAGACCTTGAGGTGATTGCTATAAACAACATGGATCGTCCATGTGGCCTCGGTGTCAACATGGCCCCTAGTGTTTATATGAATGGACGCCCATGTGCTCCTTCACTCCGCCTGCTAATTAGCATCTTAGCCAACCCACCACCGTCAGCCTGCAGTCCACAGGGAGGGAGGGATGGATGGATAGATGGATGAGAGGGAGGGAGGGAGGGAGGGAGGGAGGGAGGGGGGTTAGTGTGAGAGAAAGTTGGAGCATGAAAGAGAGGAAATGGAAACTGGAGAGAAGAAAGGAGAGAAAAAGGAAAGGGGATGGCAGAGAGAGAGAGAGAGAGAGAGAGAGAGAGAGAGAGAGAGAGAGAGAGAGAGAGAGAGAGAGAGAGAGAGAGAGAGAGAGAGAGAGAGAGAGAGAGAGAGAGAGAGAGAGATGTTTGGCAAGG
>NW_028169067.1:10000-22231 GCF_963971535.1 Notolepis coatsorum | reverse complement strand
GGGGAGGTACAGGCAATAGTGGAAGACCTAAATATAGGCAATGCAATTATAGTACAGTAGAAAAAGTTCAAATAAGCGGTGTAAACAATATAATATTATATATAATGCAGTGTGTGTGTGTGTGGGTGTGTGTGTGTGTGTGTGTGTGTGTGTGTGTGTGTGTGTGTGTGTGTGTGTGTGTGTGTGTGTGTGTGTGTGTGTGTGTGTGTGTGTGTGTGTGTGTGTGTGTGTGTATGTTAGCTGGTGAAGGACATGGGGGGGAGGGGGGGGGGGGGGGGCAGGTCTGTCCATCTGGCAGACTGAGGTGCTGTGGGACCACGGGCTTAGCAGAGCAACTCTCAGCCAGCTGCCATTGTTCCTCCTCTCCTCCCCCCCCCCCCCCCCCCCCCCCCCACCCCACCCCACCCCTCCTCTCCTCCATCATCAATGGCTGCACACTTCATATATACTGGATAATAGTTCATCTCAGACACGGTATCGCATGTTCATTTCCCTTAACGATACCGGTGGTATGGAGAGAGAGGGCGTATGAGTGAGCGGATGGAATAATAGTGTGAGTGTATTTCCATGGAAACAGAGCGTCTGCAGACCTCAGAGCCCGGCGGTAACCAGGACACCGTGTTGACATCACGGCCCCGCCGTCCGGGCTGCTGTCGGCCACATCCCAGTCACCGTGGTCGGGATGTGAACATAGCCTGGCTTGTAGTGGAAAGGGTTAACCTTCTGTAGTGTGGTAGTGAACGGTTAACCTTCTGTAGTGTGGTAGTGAAAGGGTTAACCCTTCTGTAGTGTGGTAGTGAAATGGTTAACCTTATTTAGTGTGTCAGTGAAAGGGTTAACCTTCTGTAGTGTGGTAGTGAAAGGGTTAACATTATGTAGTGTGGTAGTGAACTGGTTAACCTTCTGTAGTGTGGTAGTGAAATGGTTAACCTTCTGTAGTGTGGTAGTGAAATGGTTAACCTTATTTAGTGTGTTAGTGAAAGGGTTAACCTTCTGTAGTGTGGTAGTGAAAGGGTTAACCTTTTGTAGTTTGGTAGTGAAAGGGTTAACATTGTGTAGTGTGTTAGTGAAATGGTTAACCCTCTGTAGTGTGGTAGTGAAAGGGTTAACCCTTTGTAGTATGGTAGTGAAATGGTTAACCTTATGTAGTGTGTTAGTGAAAGGGTTAACCCTCTGTATGTGGTAGTGAAAGGGTTAAAGGAATATTTCACTTTAGTAGAACTTGTCAAAAATCAGCAGTCTTACCTCTATCTAAAGTCATCTACAAATACGCTTTTTGAGTGAAGTCTAAATATAATAATACTTCTGAATTGTAAACACATACAGCAATATTATTTTGGTATGCTTCATATGGACTGTATTTATATAGCGCTTTATCCAAAGCACTTTACAACTTGTGCCTCAGGAGGAGTGGGAATCTAACCGGGAACCTTCTGATTACCAGCCGACCACTCTGCCTCCTGAGAGCCACTGTCACCTGTCACGTGTGCATTGTGAACACCAGGAGCTCTCAGTGATGTCACCCAACAGATGAACCGAGAGCTCTTGGTGTTCACAAGGCACACGCGACAGTGGCTCAGGAGGCACAGCGGTCGTCTGGTAATCAGAAGGTCGAGTGAATGGGTGCCTTTAGTTTTTACATGAAACACCCGTGGAACCTGTTCGGTTGTCTTGCTCGTCTCTCTGCACTAGAGTCTACCAGTCGAACCTTAACAGCAGTGATGCCACAGATTACTTGTAAAAGTAATCCGATTACTGATTACTGATTACTCCTTTAAAAAGTAATCCAAGTTACTTTACTGATTACTTGATTATCAGAGTAACTTAGTTACTTTGAAAGTAACTAGGTTACGAAGTCGTCGTCGTTCCCCCAACTGTTTTTTTTAAACGCTTTATTGAAAGTGCATAAATTGTTTTTAACTTGTTTCTCTGCACATAACGTAAATTGTTAAACTAGTGCTTCAGCTTCTGTACCATCAAGTATGGTAAAGCAACAGTCTATGATGCTCACAGCATTAGAGCAGCCAGCCAGTGGTTTTACAAAACCAGTGTATCCATTCACATCTAACAAATGCAGGCTGAACTATTCAATTATATCAACTGTAACTATTAAATTGTTTTTAGAAATGTCTCTCTATAAACATACAAGCAGTCTCTCTTTAACATGTAAATTAACTGTAAATCTGGCAAATAAGAGCTTTTCTCTCTCTCTCTCTCTCTCTCTCTCTCTCACCCCTCTCTCTCTCTCTCTCTCTCTCTCACCCCTCTCTCTCTCTCTCTCTCTCTCTCTCTCTCTCACCCCATGCCTCTTTCTCTCCAACCCCACCCAGACAGCCTACATCTCTAATATAATAATAATAATAATAATAATAATAATAATAATAATAATAATAATAATAATAATAATAATAATAATAATAATAATAATAATAATAATAATAATTATTATTATTATTATTATTATTATTATAATATAATCCCTTCTCTCCCTCTCTGTGTGTATGTGTGTGTGTGTGTGCGCGTGTGTGCGTGTGCTTGTGCTTGTGTGTGTGTGTGTGTGTGTGTGTGTGTGTGTGTGTGTGTGTGTGTCTCTCTCCCCTCTCTCTGTCACTCGTGTTCTCCCACCTGGAGAACTGTGGGAGAGCATTAGAGCAGCCAGCCAGTGGTTTTACAAAACCAGTGTATCCATTCACATCTAACAAATGCAGGCTGAACTATTCAATTATATCAACTGTAACTATTAAATTGTTTTTATAAATGTCTCTCTAGTCTTCTTGCGGTTTCACTTCGTTTAGACAAGCGTTTTGGGGTGGAATTCTCAGACGAATGCAACGGAGCCCTGCTGTCAGACGATTGGCGCATAATATGTCACATGACGTGCTGTGAAGACCCGCCCTACTCTGCCTCTGATTCGCAGACTGTGGATGGGGAATGTGATTGGGCCAAAGCAGAGTCACTCACAGACAGAGAGTCCAGTCACGCCGCGAGGACACATTCTTGTGTAACCCTTTCACTGCCACACCACGTCACTCCCAAATAAGAAAAACAGCTCAAAAATGTATTTTTGACTGTCGAAAACGAAATAAAATACTGCATTCCGCCTGCATTATGAATTTATGATGAGATAGTAACGAAATAGTAATGCACAGCCACTTGGACAAGTAACTGCAATCAGATTACTGGCTTTTAAAGATTAACACGTTAGATTACTATTTTCGGGGGAAAGTAATCAGATTACAATAACGCGTTACTTAGTAACGCGTTACCGGCATCACTGCTTAACAGTTGGCTTGGAACGAGGCTGAGCACTCGACATGTATTTATAGTTATGCCGCCATATAATATATATACAGAGTAGTCAGACAAGCGAGGGGTCGTAGACGTGGCCGGGTAGCCTGAATACTTTTACCAACGGATTTCCAGTTCCGCGTTCGCGTTCTGCGCTCTGATTGGCCACTGACGTTTCTGGTCGCGCCAATCGCGTGACGCCTATTTCTTTCACCGGTTAAGCTTAGGCACTCTTTCGAAGTTGGTTAAGGTTAGAGTTTGTCTTAGAGCATGGCGATAGAACGCCAGCCCTGATTCCAAACTCTAACCTTAACCAACTGCGAAAGAGTCGCCTAAGCTTAACCAGTGACAAACTAGGCGTTAGGTAGTTTGCTGCTGGTCGAGGCGGAAATGGGCGTATGTCACGCGATTGGGGCACACATGTCACATGACCAGAAACGTCAGTGGCCAATCAGATCGCACCAGAAACGTCAGTGGCCAATCAGATCGCAGAACGCGAACGCGGAACTGGAAATCCGTTGGTAAAAGAATAGACGCGGCCGGGTACTCAGACAGTCCAGAGGGTAATCGAGGAGAAGGGTAGTCAAGCGATGGGCAGCCATACACAGGATCCAAAACGAGAGCAGGGAGGGGAGCCAGGTAGAGGATGGGGTTATAGCTGCAGCTACAATCCGGCGCCGTCTTGCAGTACGAGCTGGGTATTACTAGTAACTGGAGGATTGGATGATCGCCAGCAGCTGTGGATGCTTAGGACCTGCCTGCACACCGGTTTACGATCCGGCAATTAGCCACACAGAGACAACGAGCCAGGGGACACAGGGGACAGGGGACATGACACCGACACCTCGTGGAGGTAACAACAGGCTACAGAAATGGTCAAATTAGTCGGCATTTGTTGACTGAAAAAGGGGCTGGTGTTTGAACAGACCATGATTAGCCAATCATAGTGAACACAATAAGCTTGATCACACCGACTTTCTTTTGAGTAATAACCACATCGCTGATAATAAACTCTTTCATCCTAATGATGTCGCTGTTATCTCCTTTTCACATCATGAAGCACAGCGTGCCTCAACAACCAGATAATACATACAGGGGCTGAGTGGTGAAGAGGCACGTCCTCACTCTGTCTGAGTGTCTCTCTCTCCTCTCTCTCTCTCTCTCTCTCTCTCTCTCTCTCTCTCTCTCTCTCTCTCCCCCCATATCTCTCTCTCTCTCTCTCTCTCTCTCTTTATCTCTCCCTCTCCCTCTCTCTCTCTCTCTCTCTCTCTATCTATCTCTCTCTCTCTCTCTCTCTCTCTATATGTCGCCCTCTCTCTCCCTCCCTATCTCTCTATATCTCTATATCTCTCCCTTTCTCTCTCCCCCTCCCTATCTCTCTCCCTCCCTCTTTCTCTCTCCCCCTCCCTCGCTCTCTCCCTCTTTCTCTCCCTCCCCCTCTCTATCTCCCTCTATCTCCCCCCTCTCTCTCTCTCTCTCTATCCCTCTCTCCCTCTCTCTATCTCCCTCTATCTGTCTATCCCTCTCTCCCCCCCTCTCTCTCCCTCTCTCCCCCCCTCTCTCTCTCTCTCTCTCTATCCCTCTCTCTATCTCCCTCTCTCTGTCTATCTCTCCCTCTCCCTCTCTCTCCCTCTCTCCCCTCTCTCTCTCTCTCTCTCTCTCTCTCTCTCTCTCCCTCCCTCCCTCCTGTTACCTCTCCAGGTCAAGCAGCAGATGTAGGAGGAGGATGTTAGCAGAGGTGTGCGCTGCATGGTTCAGTGGGACTGTTAGCTCTATATATAGCTGACAGGTTGCTGCTTTATGCAGGGCAGCACTCTGCAGCACAGAAGCTCCACAGAGACTTCCACCTACTGGGTGAAACTTTCAGTGTCCAGGTTAACTCGTGGCATCGTTCTTCACTTTACTCCTGGTATTAATCTGTCATTGATGGGGAAGTTCTATTTATTAGGATAAATCTCCTTGAGATGAGATGTCTTGATTCCGAGGCCGGTCTCACGACATAAAGTGAAGAACCGGCAGCAACAACAATGAAATATATGGTAAATGGTGCATTTTTATAGCAGCTTTAATCCAAAACGCTTTAAAATTTTGTTCCTTGCATTTTGACCCATTCACTCACACATTCACACACCGACGGCAGAAGCGACCATGCAAGGTGGCAACCTGCTCATCAGGAGCAGTTAGGGGTTAAGCGTCTTGCTCAAGGACACTTCGACACACTGCACGGGGAGGAGCGGGAATCTAACCGGGAACCTCCGGATTACCAGCCGACTGCTCTACCTCCCGAGCCACTGTCCCCCCCACCAATTAACATTGACAAACAAGAAAAAACATTTAAAACAATAATTCAAGCGCTACCACATTGTGACCACTGGGTGGACATGTGTCCCTTCAGAGAAGTTGTCTTTTTGTTTGTCCCCCTGAGATAGAGGCGTCCCACCACAGGGGGGCGTCGGAGTTCGGTTTCCAGCCTCTTCAGCACTGTCTTGCTCATTTCACACACTTGTAATAAGCTTGATTCATGTTGGAATATGGCCCAGCACGTCACACTGGGACTGTACTTAAGTACAATTCCGAGCTACTTGTACTTTACGTGAGTATTTTCATTTTAGGGAACTTTATACATTTACTCTACTACATTTCAAAGGAAACATTGTACTTTTTACATTTATCTGAGCCCATCAGTTACTAGTTACTTTGAAGAAACAGATTTTGCATAGAAAACATGGCAAATATGTATTATATACTTTGACATTTAAAGCCTGCCAACTTCCAGAGGACGTAATCAGAGCAGCATAACTGGACCACATACCACTTTAACATTAACCTTTAATCAGAGCAGCATAACTGGACCACATACCACTTTAACATGACCTTTAATCAGAGCAGCATAACTGGACCACATACCACTTTAACATGAACCTTTAATCAGAGCAGCATAACTGGACCACATACCACTTTAACATAACCTTTAATCAGAGCAGCATAACTGGACCACATACCACTTTAACATGACCTTTAATCAGAGCAGCATAACTGGACCACATACCACTTTAACATAACCTTTAACCAGAGCAGCATAACTGGACCACATACCACTTTAACATAACCTTTAACCAGAGCAGCATAACTGGACCACATACCACTTTAACATTAACCTTTAATCAGAGCAGCATAACTGGACCACATACCACTTTAACATAACCTTTAATCAGAGCAGGATAACTGGACCACATACCACTGTAACATGACCTTTCATCAGAGCAGCGTAACTGGACCACATACCACTTTAACATGACCTTTAATCAGAGCAGCATAACTGGACCACATACCACTTTAACATGACCTTTAATCAGAGCAGCATAACTGGACCACATACCACTTTAACATGACCTTTAATCAGAGCAGCATAACTGGACCACATACCACTTTAACACAACCTTTAATCAGAGCAGGATAACTGGACCACATACCACTTTAACATAATCTTTAATCAGAGCAGGATAACTGGACCACATACCACTTTAACACAACCTATAGAGGTCAATTGATACACAAACGGCATGTAAAATGTGTACTTTTACTTTAGATACATTAAGTACATTCAATAGCAAATACTTCTCTACTTTTACTTAAATAAAATCTATATGGAGGACTTTTACTTTGACCAGAGTACTCATTTATCTGGGTATTTCTACTTTTACTTAAGTAAAGGAACTGTGTACTCCTTCCACCCCTGGTCTCAACACGTGGCGTCGCTCTGAGGCATGAAATGCGTAGCCCTGTTTCCTGCATGTTGTCTGGAAGCTTTGTTGTCTCATGACCTCATTCTTTACCGGTCTAATGCTTCCTGGTTCCCTCGGAAACCGGACAGCGGGCCAGAACTCCACGACCGGCGAGTATCGGTGACTAAGCTACTGGCGTCGCATCAACTAAACGACTGTACTAGCAAGTATTCCAGACCAGTTAGTGTGCAACAGTCTGAACTATCCATTGAAGGGGAGGTGAAGCGTTTGACAGGTTAAACCACCACATCGCAGGGTTACGAAATGGTGTCCGTCTGCCCTTCACACACATTATCAAGTCTCAGGAGACTCTCTCCCCTCCATTACACGAGACACACTACTGCCATCAGTTCTATGGGCAGAATAGAGCAGAGGGTCACCTATTGTATCAGCTCAGTTGAAGTGAAACACCAGGTAAAAGTAAGGTAAAAGTCAGGTAAAAGCCAGATAAAAGTAAGGTAAAAGTCAGGTAAAAGTAAGGTAAAAGTCAGGTAAAAGTCAGGTAAAAGTCAGGTAAAAGTAAGGTAAAAGTCAGGTAAAAGTCAGGTAAAAGTCAGGTAAAAGTCAGGTCAAAGTAAGGTAAAAGTCAGGTAAAAGTAAGGTAAAAGCCAGATAAAAGTCAGGTAAACGTCAAGTAAAAGTCAGGTAAAAGCCAGGTAAAAGCCAGGTAAAAGCCAGGTAAAAGCCAGGTAAAAGCCAGATAAAGTCAGGTAAAAGCCAGGTAAAAGCCAGGTAAAAGCCAGATAAAGTCAGGTAAAAGCCAGGTAAAAGCCAGGTAAAAGCCAGGTAAACGTCAGGTAAAAGTCAGGTAAAAGTCAGGTACAAGTAAGGTAAAAGCCAGGTAAAAGTCCGGTAAACGTCAGGTAAAAGCCAGGTAAAAGCCAGGTAAACGTCAGGTAAAAGCCAAGTAAAAGCCAGGTAAAGGGCAGGTAAAAGCCAGGTAAAGGGCAGGTAAAAGCCAGGTAAAAGTAAGGTAAAAGCCAGGTAAAGGGCAGGTAAAAGCCAGATAAAAGCCAGGTAAACGTCATGTAAAAGCCAGGTAAAAGCCAGGTAAAGGGCAGGTAAAAGCCAGGTAAAAGTAAGGTAAAAGCCAGGTAAAGGGCAGGTAAAAGCCAGATAAAAGCCAGGTAAACGTCATGTAAAAGGCAGGTAAAAGCCATGTAAAAGTCAGGTAAAACCCAGGCGTTGATAGGGTAGGCTCAGCTTACTCCTGTTCACATGACCCTCAGTGATCTAGCGCTGGAAAGATCAAAACTACAATACCTCTGGCTGTTCGCGTTAGTCTTTGGATGCTGTAACTACAGAATCTAGATGCAGTTTCAACTGCTCGGGCCAGTTCATAGAGAATAGAGTAGAATAGAATTGACCGTATTCACACAGCGGCCAATTTGCTCTTTATATGCCATGCTCAGGTTGGGATTCCTTTCCATCCTGTTCCCACCCAAGGTGGCTGGGAAGCATGGCTGTCTGAGCGTGACATACATACAGTAAGAGCAAAATGGCCACGTGTGAATAATTATGGCCAATAGAATAGGGTAATATTACACCTAATGCCTAGTAATGAACCCCGACAAAGACGCAGACTATGCATCTCTGCCATTGTCGTGCTATGAAGTCGGTATTCTAATGTGTCCAATGAATACTGTTAACATCCCTCTCTCTGTGATGTATGGTAATTATGCTAATACAGCATAAGGTTATGTAAATGACTACCAGCCCCCACTGTTCATGTTGTCAGCGATGGATGTGTTTGTGTGTGTTCGTGTGTGTGTGTGTGTGTGTGTGTGTGTGTGTGTGTGTGTGTGTGTGCGTGTGTGCGTGCGTGCGTGTGCGTGCGGCCTCGCAATCCTGTTATCATAATACCACAGACAAAGCAAAAACCCCAGGTTAGCAGACTATATAGATTTACGCGAATTAGTTAAGGATTTGAAAGTGTTTTCGGAGACGTGTCCCTGTACTTACAACACCGTACACACCGTTTCTGCTCGTTGTAACCGTAAATGGATTTAGGAGTCAGCATAAGCAGCGTCTGCATTCTTCAGCGCTTTATCAGAATTAATGTCGAGGCTGCGTGTGTGCATTGTGGCGCCCTTTGATGTATGGTAGAAACACGGTATGTTGCGCACGCGTGCGTCTGCGTCTGTGTGTGTGTGTGTGTGTGTGTGTGTGTGTGTGCGTGCGTCTGTGTGTGTGTGTGTGTGCGTGTGTGCGTGAGGTGCGCTCGAACCGCGCTCCGCCGTGTCCCCGGGTGGGTGGGCCGGGCGGTATACGGAATGACAGCTCGGGCCGGTATGGTGAGACACGCGCGACTACCCGTGACACGCGCCCACCACCGCTTTTTGATTGACAGCGTCATTAGTGACCTCGCACCACCCCCCCCCCCCCCCCCCCCCCCCCCTCCCGTCGACATGTGGGAAAAGTCTGGCCCCGCTATAATAGAGCCGGGGAAACCTTAGTAGAACACGCACATTCCCTCCCGGGCCTGCTGGAGTGCGTGCGGCGTGGTAAACAAGGAGAACGAACGGGGGGCTGAAAGCGAAACACGTACCGCCTCTCTAGTCTAGAAGACTCCGTAGCTCTAGGCGCCTCTGTGATCTCGCTCTCCGGCTCTCTCTCTCTCTCTCTCTCTCTCTCTCTCTCTCTCTCTCTCCGAAAGTGTGTGAAGGACGTTTATTCGACTCCCGTGTAATCACATGTAGGAGAGAGATGAAGCCTTCGCTGGGATCGAGACTATAGTGTGGGCAGCGAGGTCTGTCTCTCTCTCTCCTCATCGCCCGTCACTCAGCGTCCGACACGGAACCCATCACACCTGGGGTACGCCATGTCACACACTCTGCGAGGTGTGTAATACACTGTTTCTGTGTGACACGCATGGTCTGTGGCAGGTGTGTGTGTGTGTGTGTGTGCGTGTGTGTGTGTGTGCGTGTGTGCGTGTGTGTGTGTGTGGGCAGGGCGGGGCAGGGGTATAACAATAACGTTGGCAGATCTTAATCAGTCCCCCCACCACCCGGGAGCTCCATAATATAGCCTTCAGTCATATAACTGCTTTCATAAAGATACAAGATAATAATACCGCGCGCTGTGAAAACACATTATTCCTCATTAGACCCTCCGTATGTCATAACTCTCACGTGTGCGCCACACAGCATAGGGTGTCTGTGTGTATCGGATGCTGCTGCATACTCTGCTCGCTGGGCCTCTCCCCAGGGTGACGTCATTTTGCTCCTCGTGTAATGCCGGGCGACGTCCACTAGGGGTCACTGTTCTGCTGCTTTCTTTGCCGGGAGCGGTCGGGCCGGAGCAGGAGGGTGTTGCCCGTAGCGATAAAAACTGTATGTGTGTCTGTCTTCTCCCCCCGTGCAGAGGCCTCGGTGAGAGGGGTTCCGGTGCGTCTCTCTCTCTCCTTTTAGCTCGGATGTGTTCATACAATAATCCACTCACATCGTCTGGCTTGTGAACTTGTTGACCCGGATGGAGGAGGTTGGTCGTCGTAGCAGGCCTGGTTGCCAGAGAGGTCGCTTCAAAAAGGGTTAGGGTCCGTTGGTCCAGTAGTGCATAGCTTGGGGTGTCGTCCCCCTCGTCAATGAGGGTGAGCATCGCTTGAATTCTTCTGAAGCAGAGAGTGGATAATGATAATAATAATAATAATAATAATAATAATAATAATAATAATAATAATAATAATAATAATAATAATAATAATAATAATAATAATAATAATAATAATAATAATAATAATAATAATAATAATAATAATAATAATAGTATTGTTTTAGACAAGACTTAGTGTATTTACTTCATGAGGGAACTCAAGAAGCTATCACACCTTTATATCACCCCTTGTCTCTCTCTCTCTATTTCTCTCTCTCACTCTCGTTCTCTCTCTCTCTCTCTCTCTCTCTCTCTCTTTCTCTCTCTCTCTCTCTCGCTCGTCCCCCCCTCTCTCTCTGTCCCTGAGCCTTTTAATTTCATGACACTTTTATTAAATATTTAGATGTTTCAGGATTGCATCAGACTGAAGAATAAGGTAGTGGGTTTTTCCAGGTCCGTCCTTCTCTCTCTCCCTCTTTCACCCATCCATCCATCTGCCTATTTACCATCCATTCATCCTTCTCTCTCTCTTTCTTTCTTTCTTTCTTTCTTTCTTTCTTTCTTTCTTTCTTTCTTTCTTTCTTTCTTTCTTTCTTTCTTTCTTTCTTTCTTTCTTTCTTTCTTTCTTTCTTTCTCTCTTTACTTCTTCTTTCTTTCTTTCGTTCTTTCTCTCTTAGCTTCGTCTTTCTTTCTCTTTCTTTCATTCGTTCTTCTTGTGCTCTTTCTCTCTATTTCTCCTCCTAGCCCCCTCCTTGTTTAATCCCTCTCTCTCTCCCCCTGTCTGTCACTCTCTCTCTACTGTATGTGTCTCTTTCTCTCTCTGTGTCTCTCTCTCCCTCTTTCTCTCTCTCTCTCTATCTCTGTCTCTCTCTCCCTATATCTCTGTCTGTATCTCTCCCTCTTTCTCTCTCTCTCTCTCTCTCTCTCTCTCTCTCTCTCTCTCTCTCTCTCTCTCTCTCTCTCTCTCTCTCTCTCTCTCTCTCTCTCTCAAACCCTAAAGGTCTGTCTCCCTGCATTGCCTCAGACGAGTCCCCAACCACCCCCCCCCCCCCCCCACCCCCCGCCGTGCGTGTCATGTCATCGATCGCTCTTTGCCCCGGCAACAAGGCCTAATTGATCATTAATGTCTGATTGGGGAACGGCGGAGATATAAAGAGCAGCAGATTGATGCCATTATGAATCGCCCCGGCTCTGGGAACTATTGATTGGGGCGGCTTTGCAGAGGTAATCAAGGCGAGATTAGCCACACACTCACACACCGTCGCCGCATAGGAAGCCTCTCTGAAACGTGGGGTCTGCCTGAGTGGTTCCCTGGCTCCTGATTGGTTCCCTGGCTGCTGATTGAACCTGGAGACGAACCACTGTCCCCCGTGATGAATAGAGATGAGCGATACAGCGGACGTTACATCTGTCTCTACATCCAGCCGCTGGAGGAGGATAAAGACCAGGACAGGGAGGCCGGGGGCATTGATTGGCCGCGGTCAGGCAGGAAGTCTGAACGTGATGAAGAGGGTGTTGGATGAGGAGCTGATGAGCCGAGTCCATCGGACCCCCGATAGACCCGATA
>NW_028169067.1:0-5000 GCF_963971535.1 Notolepis coatsorum | reverse complement strand
GCTTACAGCAAAGTGGGCATCAAACAGGACAGAAGACTGTTAAACTGTGGATACCAAACAGAGAAGGTACGGACGACTTTGAACTGTTGAACAGTAATCCAGAACTATTTTATTGCACTGTAAAAAATATATATATTTCATCTATTCTATTCTACTATTTTATTGCACTGCACTATTGCACTATTTTACTCAGTCTATTCTATCTTACTCTTTTTTATTATTGTCTATTTAACCATAAACAAGGTGGCCTGTTGGGATGTTAGATCCTAATGTGATCCTAAAACTGTGATTTTATATGTCTGCACTTTACGTGCTCATTTTATGCCTGTCTTTTTTCCGTTGTGAAGCACTTTGAGCTGCACTTTGTGTATGCAAGGTGCCATACAAATAAAGTGTATTATTATTATTATTATTATTATTATTATTATTATTATTATTATTATTATTATTATTATTATTATTATTATTATTATTATTATTATTATTATTATTATTATTATTATTTTATTATTATTATTATTATTATTATTATTATTATTATTATTATTATTATTATTATTATTATTATTATTATTATTATTATTATTATTATTATTATTATTATTATTATTATTATTATTATTATTATTACCTTCACGCCGTTAAAATACATCACAGTGGTGGGTTTACAGCTCAGTGTAGGACAGCCGCTGCAGTCTGACAGGATCAGGCTCACTACCAGTAGAGCAGCAGTGTAGGCCTTCATCCCAACACCACCCCTGTACTGTACTGAAAGGATGGACAACCACGTGAGCAGACCCTCCAACACCCTTCCAACAATAGTATGAAACGGGCCACGTCAGTCACTTTATAAATAGCCATAAGTTTAACTTTAAACGAACACGCCAACATTTGGGGATATTAGCTTACCGTCTTCCCCAGAGAGAGACAAGAAGATAGATACCAGTTTCCTCTCTCTGTGAGTTCAGTAGAAAGCTCTCTGGCTGCACGTTAGCCTAGCTTAGCACAATGAATGGTATAGCGGACATGGCCTAGGCTTTTTCCAACTAACCCGAAGGCTAACCGGTCATGTCCGCTTCCATTCATTGTGCTAAGCTAGGCTAACGTGCAGCCAGATAGCTTTCTACTGAACGCACACAGAGAGGAAACTGGTATCTATCTTCTCGTCTCTCTCTGGAGAAGACTGTTTTTTCCCCAAAATGTTGGCGTGTTCCTTTAACTGTCTTTAACTCATGCCCCCAGGAAGGCGCTTCAGGCGTCCAAATGCAAAGAAAGAGTGGTTGAATACAATGTGTGCAATTTCCCCAAAGCGTTGAGTATTATTCTTGCTTTCAGAGGAGCTCAGTGGGGACCGAGCAGACGATCACAGGGCCTGGTTTTCTCAGTTTGACTCTCTTGGCTATAATGTCTGCTGACGTGTGAAAAAAACCTCTTCATTCCAGTGGAAGTGTTTCACCTCAAATAGATCCGCTATCAGCTCTATCTTTAATCTTTGAAAATGTTCAGTTGCCATCGCATGCACTTATCTGTGTGTCTCACCACACGTATGAGTGCGTGCTTACCAACTGTTCGCCTGTTTTATTGGAACACTACTATCGCCGACATCTAAGAAGAAGAATCCCCCTTGAACGGCCCTTCTAAGGTTTCTCTCCTCCACATTGCCTGTGGTGCATTTTTTTCTATTGCTAGGTTTTAGTGAGTTTTTCCTTACCTTCGCGTGGGGTATGTCTGGGAGTGTTGCATTTATTTTGCATTTATTTAAAAAATGTTGGACTTTTCCTATCTCAATCCCCCCCTCTTCTTTTATTGATCCTCAAATCACAACTGTAGCTCCCCTTGGTTACTTTTTTTTGTCCGAGCAACAGTTGTGATTGGAGGATCAAGAAAAGAGCGCAGGGCTTGATATTTCAGATTCAGATCAGATTCTTTTTTTTTTATCTACTTTTTCTCCCCATTTTTTATTTTTTCTCCCTTCCCCAATTTCGTATTGTCCAATTCTACCCTCCCCTGTCTCGAACGCTGTTAGGCCATGCCTCCCACAAGCCGGCTGCAATGTGGACGAAGCCTTGCATCACGTGTCCCCTCCGGTACTCGAGGAGGCAGCCGTCGCATCTTTTCACCTGCACAGTGCGATCTCTCAGTGGCGGGGGTCTGCGTGGGAGGGACACGCCGCCCCCGTCGCTTCCTGATTCTACTGCGCAGGCACACCAACCGACCTGTAGGAGTCGCTGTCCACAACGTCCGATCCCCACGCACCAGCTTCCCACCCCCCTAATACTGCCAATTGTATTAGTATGAACGACCAGCCAAGCTGGTAGCAACGCCGAGAGCTGGGCTCGAACCCAGCATCTCCTGCGTTAGTGGCGAGCGCCTTGCCCACTGTGCCACCTAGCTGCCCCACATTCAGATCAGATTCTGATTATTTATTTATTTTATTATTATTATTATTATTATTATTATTATTATTATTATTATTATTATTATTATTATTATTATTATTATTATTATTATTATTATTATTATTATTATTATTATTATTATTATTATTATTGTTTTATATTTATTTGCCATATGCAACAATTACAATGCAATTCATACTCTCCGTTTGCTCCACAGCATACATTTATTTGAAAATAAGCAACAATTAATATTTATATATAATAAACTGTCTGTGCAGATATACAGTAGGTGCATTATCCCTCCCTTGCCACTGTCTCCCACCCCTTGAGTTATTTTAAATAACCCGGAATTTGAAGGACTTTTTAGAAAATGACGCTCGTTGGCTGTTTGGTTTTATAACCTGAGATTGGAACCATGTAATAGGTCAAGCAGAGTGTCAATCAAACAGCGGCCATTTTAGCTTTCAAACAATGTGCTGCTTCAGAGATACTAAAACAATGGGACGCCGACAGACAACGGTAAATGTGCTGCGACGTGTCCATCACGGCCGAGGGGGCGGGCCGTCGGAAACGTTAACGGGTGAATAAATCAGGCAGGCCACCGCCGGTTTGGAGAAAATCCTTAAAACCAACACCTTTGTATTGAAACAAGTGAAATGATCTCATCTGATCTCAGCTCCTATATATTCTATTCCACTGTATTATTTATATTCTAATAGTTATATTCTAGTCACAGAATCTAGTGTATGTACTCTACAACAATCCTGCACAATTGCACAGCCCTGTCCTATATTCTATTCTATTGTATTTGTATTCTAATTTAGTTTATATATTCCATTTTATTGATAATTATATATATATATATATTATTTTTTTCTTCTGATTTTCTCCCCGTCCCAATTAGTCGTTGTACCAATTCCCCCCCCCCTCCCCTACTTGGCGCTGTATGCATGTTCTCCTACGAGTCGGTACAAGGGCGTCCCGAGTCGATCGCACGCTTCCCCCGAGACGTGCGCCGACAGCCAGTGGCGTCTTTTCACTTGGCAGCGAGGGCTCTCATTGGTGAAGTGTAACGCGTGGTGGGAGGGCACGCTATCTCCACCAAGTCCTGCCCCCGCTGAGCAAGCGCCGAGACCTGACCTGTAGGCGTCGCTGTCCACAACGCCAGATTCCCACCCGCCAGCTTTCCCACCCTCTAATACTGCCAATTGGATTAGTGTGAACGGCCTGCCAAGCTGGTGACAACAACGCCGGGAGCTGGATTCGAACACGCGAATCCAGCATCTCCGGCGTTGGTGACGAACGCAATTTCCGCTGCGCCACCTGACCGCCCGATAATTATATTTTTAAAGGGGAACTATCTTATAAATGGCCTTTTTCAGTGTTTAGCATTGTTTCATAGCTATGTGGACTTATATTAATATGATCTATGTCTCTAATTCTCATATTGGCGCATTCTTCCAATTCTCCTCTCACAATATTCACCCTCACTGAACTGAGTCATCTGAAAATGTGCTGATCTGTGATGTCAGAGATGTCTCAGCTGCATGATAATGTGCACGGTTGGCCCCTTGCAGCAGCACCGTGGCCTCCCAGCCTCAAAACGGCTTAAGATATTGAGGTAGAAAAATGCTGTTTTTGAGTAGTTGATTAGAAATACAAAACAATGAATTCAAAAAAAAAATATTACAGAGGTGTTCCATAGACTCACAGGAATTGTGTAAAAGTGCCCAAATAGTGAAAGAAATAGTAAAATAGTTCCCTTTTAAAACTTTATTTCATGCTTTGTAAGTGTTGATATTGTCTGTTAATGCCGACGACGCACCAAATGACAAATGCCTCGTATGTGCAAGGTCACTTGGCAATAAAGACTTTTCTGATTCTAATTCTGATTAGACTAGATTAATGAACCCGCCTGCTTGTTAAAACAGAACCGGACCGGATCAAAACACACTCCTGCACCAGTCTCTCCGCTCGGGCCTCAATTAGAATTCTGTTCCCACCTCCTCAGAAGCAATAGTCTCCTCCGACAGCCTCGATATTCACGTCCACGCCCTTCATGTTCCTTCGCCATGCCGCTGCCTCTACCACCCCCCCCCCCCTCTCTCTCGCTCCACGTTCGACATCCTCGTCTGTGTTTCCCGAGACGCGGCAGCAGCTCCGCTACGTTGTCGACTCCCAACAATCCCACAACTTATTCTGTCCCGTGAGATTCCACTAACAGCCACGGACGGCGGTGACCACTGGAGCGCGGTGCATTTAGGTCACACTAAACCGCCTCTGCAGAAGATGACAGACAGCAATGGAGCTGATTGGGTGTGTGTGTGTGTGTGTGTGTGTGTGCGTGTGTGTGTGTGTGTGTGTGTGCGTGCGTGCGTGCGTGCGTGTGTGTGTGTGTGTGTGTGTGTGTGTGTGTGTGTGTGTGTGTGTGTGTGTGTGTGTGTGTGTGTGCGTGCGTGCGTGCGTGCGTGTGTGTGTGTGTGTGTGTGTGTGTGTGTGCGTGCGTGTGTGTGTGTGTGTGCGTGCGTGTGCGCGCGTGTGTGTGTCTTGGTGATGGCGGTGTGAATGTGTATGTGTGTGTATATATTTATATTTCTAGTG
>NW_028169068.1:0-22790 GCF_963971535.1 Notolepis coatsorum | reverse complement strand
TAGGTAAACAGAGGTAAAGACCTTTAGAAACAGAGGTAAAGACTTTAGAAACAGAGGTAAAGACTTTAGAAACAGAGGTAAAGACTTAGAAACAGAGGTAAAGACTTTAGAAACAGAGGTAAAGACTCTTTAGAAACAGAGGTAAAGACTTTAGAAACAGAGGTAAAGACTTTAGAAACAGAGGTAAAGACTTTAGAAACAGAGGTAAAGACTCTTAGAAACAGAGGTAAAGATCTTAGAAACAGAGGTAAAGACTCTTTAGAAACAGAGGTAAAGACTCTTTAGAAACAGAGGTAAAGACTTTAGAAACAGAGGTAAAGACTTTAGAAACAGAGGTAAAGACTTTAGAAACAGAGGTAAAGACTTTAGAAACAGAGGTAAAGACTTTAGAAACAGAGGTAAAGACTTTAGAAACAGAGGTAAAGACTTTAGAAACAGAGGTAAAGACTTTAGAAACAGAGGTAAAGACTCTTTAGAAACAGAGTAAAGACTCTTTAGAAACAGAGGTAAAGACTTTAGAAACAGAGGTAAAGACTCTTTAGAAACAGAGGTAAAGACTTTAGAAACAGAGGTAAAGACTCTTTAGAAACAGAGGTAAATACTTTAGAAACAGAGGTAAAGACTTTAGAAACAGAGGTAAAGACTCTTTAGAAACAGAGGTAAAGACTTTAGAAACAGAGGTAAAGACTTTAGAAACAGAGGTAAAGACTCTTAGAAACAGAGGTAAAGACTCTTTAGAAACAGAGGTAAAGACTTTAGAAACAGAGAGTAAAGACTTTAGAAACAGAGGTAAAGACTCTTTAGAAACAGAGGTAAAGACTTTAGAAACAGAGGTAAAGACTTTAGAAACAGAGGTAAAGACTCTTTAGAAACAGAGGTAAAGACTCTTTAGAAACAGAGGTAAAGACTTTAGAAACAGAGGTAAAGACTTTAGAAACAGAGGTAAAGACTTTAGAAACAGAGGTAAAGACTTTAGAAACAGAGGTAAAGACTTTAGAAACAGAGGTAAAGACTTTAGAAACAGAGGTAAAGACTTTAGAAACAGAGGTAAAGACTCTTAGAAACAGAGGTAAAGACTTTAGAAACAGAGGTAAAGACTTTAGAAACAGAGGTAAAGACTCTTTAGAAACAGAGGTAAAGACTCTTTAGAACAGAGGTAAAGACTCTTTAGAAACAGAGGTAAAGACTCTTTAGAAACAGAGGTAAAGACTTTAGAAACAGAGGTAAAGACTCTTTAGAAACAGAGGTAAAGACTTTAGAAACAGAGGTAAAGACTTTAGAAACAGAGGTAAAGACTCTTAGAACAGAGGTAAAGACTTTAGAAACAGAGGTAAAGACTTTAGAAACAGAGGTAAAGATCTTTAGAAACAGAGGTAAAGACTTTAGAAACAGAGGTAAAGACTCTTTAGAAACAGAGATAAAGACTCTTAGAAACAGAGGTAAAGACTCTTTAGAAACAGAGGTAAAGACTCTTTAGAAACAGAGGTAAAGACTTTAGAAACAGAGGTAAAGACTTTAGAAACAGAGGTAAAGACTCTTTAGAAACAGAGGTAAAGACTTTAGAAACAGAGGTAAAGACTTTAGAAACAGAGGTAAAGACTCTTTAGAAACAGAGGTAAAGACTTTAGAAACAGAGGTAAAGACTTTAGAAACAGAGGTAAAGACTCTTTAGAAACAGAGGTAAAGACTCTTTAGAAACAGAGGTAAAGACTTTAGAAACAGAGGTAAAGACTTTAGAAACAGAGGTAAAGACTTTAGAAACAGAGGTAAAGACTCTTTAGAAACAGAGGTAAAGACTTTAGAAACAGAGGTAAAGACTTTAGAAACAGAGGTAAAGACTCTTTAGAAACAGAGGTAAAGACTTTAGAAACAGAGGTAAAGACTCTTTAGAAACAGAGGTAAAGACTCTTTAGAAACAGAGGTAAAGACTTTAGAAACAGAGGTAAAGACTCTTTAGAAACAGAGGTAAAGACTTAGAAACAGAGGTAAAGACTTTAGAAACAGAGGTAAAGACTCTTTAGAAACAGAGGTAAAGACTTTAGAAACAGAGGTAAAGACTTTAGAAACAGAGGTAAAGACTTTAGAAACAGAGGTAAAGATCTTTAGAAACAGAGGTAAGACTCTTTAGAAACAGGGTAAAGACTCTTTAGAAACAGAGGTAAAGACTCTTTAGAAACAGAGGTAAAGACTCTTTAGAAACAGAGGTAAAGACTTTAGAAACAGAGGTAAAGACTTTAGAAACAGAGGTAAAGACTTTAGAAACAGAGGTAAAGACTTTAGAAACAGAGGTAAAGACTTTAGAAACAGAGGTAAAGACTCTTTAGAAACAGAGGTAAAGACTTTAGAAACAGAGGTAAAGACTTTAGAAACAGAGGTAAAGACTCTTTAGAAACAGAGGTAAAGACTCTTTAGAAACAGAGGTAAAGACTTTAGAAACAGAGGTAAAGACTCTTTAGAAACAGAGGTAAAGACTTTAGAAACAGAGGTAAAGACTTTAGAAACAGAGGTAAAGACTCTTTAGAAACAGAGGTAAAGACTCTTTAGAAACAGAGGTAAAGACTCTTTAGAAACAGAGGTAAAGACTTTAGAAACAGAGGTAAAGACTCTTTAGAAACAGAGGTAAAGACTCTTTAGAAACAGAGATAAAGACTCTTTAGAAACAGAGGTAAAGACTCTTTAGAAACAGAGGTAAAGACTTTAGAAACAGAGGTAAAGACTTTAGAAACAGAGGTAAATACTCTTTAGAAACAGAGGTAAAGACTTTAGAAACAGAGGTAAAGACTTTAGAAACAGAGGTAAATACTTTAGAAACAGAGGTAAAGACTTTAGAAACAGAGGTAAAGACTCTTTAGAAACAGAGGTAAAGACTTTAGAAACAGAGGTAAAGACTTTAGAAACAGAGGTAAAGACTTTAGAAACAGAGGTAAAGACTTTAGAAACAGAGGTAAAGACTTTAGAAACAGAGGTAAAGACTCTTTAGAAACAGAGGTAAAGACTTTAGAAACAGAGGTAAAGACTTTAGAAAGAGGTAAAGACTCTTGAAACAGAGGTAAAGACTTTAGAAACAGAGGTAAAGACTTTAGAAACAGAGGTACATTTCTTAAAAGATAATGATCTTTGTGAACGAGGCATAAATCACTGATTGGGTCATTTAAACGCCACGTTTACGTTCCTCGCGGCCTCTGGAATTTGGAAAGGAAGACGGCGTATGTCCCCAGCCGGTCTGAGGCGGGCGGTGCGAGAGGAAACCAGCGTTACATCAACACTTCCACAGCAGGAAGACGCGCCCCGCTCTCGGACACACGCAGCCCTTTAAACGTCTCACCCAGATGTCTCGGGTAACAATAGCTTCAAAGGTGAAAGGTCTACATGGAGGAGAGACAGGAACCTCCCACAGCTCCACCTAGGGGTCACCACCTTTCATGCAGGAGGGGCGGGCTACGAGCCGGAGGGGTGGGGCCTGAGGGGCGGGGCCACGAGCCGGGGGGGGGGGGGGTGGCGGGCCTGATGGGCGGGGCCACGAGCCGGAGGGTTGGGGCGCCAGTAGAACATTTACATTTTTACATTTTAGTCATTTAGCTGATGCTTGTATCCAAAGTGACTTGCAAATAGTGAACAACAAGTGAGCAGGGGGGGGGTACAGGGGGGGGGGTCTGAGGGGGGGGGGGGGTGCAGGGGGGGGGTACAGGGGGGGGGTCTGAGGGGGGGGGGGGTCTGAGGGGGGGGGCTGAGGGGGGGGGGTGCAGGGGGGGGGGTCTGAGGGGGGGGGGGTCTGAGGGGGGGGGGGGTACAACTCTGGCAGCTCATATATTTAGCATTTTTAGATTATATATTAGATTAGATTTAGATGATTGGATTAATAGATTATATATTGTAACTATTTATTGTAGGGCAAATATAACCGAGATGGCATACATACCCTCATCTTGCACCTTGTTGCCCAAATACACAGAGTTAATTATATTGATTTGTTATTGTTTACACTGCTTTTGTACTACCTCCCCTCCCCCCCCCTCCCTCCCCCCACATGCTGCTATGATGCTTGAATTTCCAATAAAGGGATCAATAAAGGAATATCTTATCTTATCTTAGCTAAGGGTCAGTGAGATTGTTCATCTAATACTGAGCTGCACCCCGACTCTGGAACCCCCCCCCCTCAGACCCTCCCCCACTCAGACCCTCCTGCCCCCCCCTCAGACCCCCCCCCCCTCAGACCCTCCCCCCCCTCCCTCCTCTCCACCTTCATCATGACTCCGGAACCCCCCCCCCCCCCCCCAGACCCTCCCCTCCTCTCCACCTTCATCATGACTCTGCACAGTGCTGGAGTATTGGGGGCGGGGTCTTCGTCAGATCTCTGCACAGTGCTGGAGTATTGGGGCGGGGTCTTCGTCAGATCTCTGCACAGTGCTGGAGTATTGGGGGCGGGGTCTTCGTAATATCTCTGCACAGTGCTGGAGTATTGGGGGCGGGGTCTTCGTCATATCTCTGCACAGTGCTGGAGTATTGGGGGCGGGGTCTTCGTCATATCTCTGCACAGTGCTGGAGTATTGGGGGCGGGGTCTTCGTCATATCTCTGCACAGTGCTGGAGTATTGGGGGCGGGGTCTTCGTAATATCTCTGCACAGTGCTGGAGTATTGGGGGCGGGGTCTTCGTCATGACTCTGCACAGTGCTGGAGTATTGGGGGCGGGGTCTTCGTCATGACTCTGCACAGTGCTGGAGTATTGGGGGCGGGGTCTTCACCATATCTCTGCACAGTGCTGGAGTATTGGGGGCGGGGTCTTCACCATATCTCTGCACAGTGCTGGAGTATTGGGGGCGGGGTCTTCGTCATATCTCTGCACAGTGCTGGAGTATTGGGGGCGGGGTCTTCGTCATATCTCTGCACAGTGCTGGAGTATTGGGGGCGGGGTCTTCGTAATATCTCTGCACAGTGCTGGAGTATTGGGGGACATTTCCCCACACTTCTGCGAAGACAGCTGTGCAATTTATTACTGTCGTTCATACACAGTCATCCCGGTGGTGGTAAGCTACAACTGCAGCCAGAGCTGCCCTGAGGCAGACTCACGGAAGCGTGGTGAATAATCACCGCCTACGGCCCCTCCGACCACCACCAACATTCATACACACTCATACGAGGCGAGTAGGTTAAGTGTCTTGCCCAAGGACACAACGGCAGTGTACCCCCCCCCACGGACCGCAGCACTCTATAAACATGGCCTTGAACTCTTTATGAACAGGTTCAAGTTACGCTGCAGTTTGCAGACAGTTGGACCACGTGTGCTTCTCTTACACAGTACAACCTCCTGCCTTCAACGGGCCACTCTGCCAGACTGCCACACGGGTCAGAGGGCACACTTGTGGACTACAAAGATATTCCTTTATTGATTCAAGTGTCCTGGCAGCAGGGGGTACAGGTATAATAATAATAATAACGCCTCTACTTCCTCAGGCGCCTAAGGAAGTTCCAAGTGAGTCAGAAGATCCTTAAGAACTTCTACTCATGTACAATAGAGAGCATCCTGACCGGCAACATCACCTCCTGGTTTGGGAATAGCACTGCAAAAGACCGTAGCAGACTACAAAGAGTGACACGTTCAGCCGAACGCACAATTGGAGGTGGGCTTCCCACCCTCCAGAACATTTACAACAAGCGGTGCAGGGGGAAGGCTAAGAGAATCATCAAGGACTCCAGTCACCCAAACAACTGCCTCTTTGAACTGCTGCGGTCAGGCAAGCAATACCTGAGTCTCAAGGCGAGCACAGAAAGACTCAGAAGAAGCTTCTATCCCCAGGCCATCAGGCTGCTCAACGAACAATAAACACTATGCAACAACCATCAAATGCACACAGCACACACATCCACACGCACACACTCACTTAAACAAACAACACACTGCAGCACCCACTCTCCACACTTTAGATCACACAAACACACTTTATATTTATTGATAAAGGATTTGCACTACAACTCGTACACCCAGGGGTGCAGTCGTGCACACACGCGGTTACACGGCGTGTTAATAGTAGTCACTCAGGGCAGAAGTGCGCGCAATGATAAGTACCCGGCCATTGTAGAAAGCTACCCGGCCGGCGGCCGGCACTTGTCACCTAGACTTTGCATAATAATAGGAACCTACGAGAAGGTGGGGGGCTGCTTGATCTCCATTGTTATGCATAATAATCATCTGTTCTGTGCGCAACTGAGGGAACATGTATGCGCGTGCACGTGGCGTGTAACCAGTTCCCATATTACGACTGCACCACTGCGTACACCTTACTGTAAATTGTACCTAAATTGTACCTCATCCCATTTCTGCTTTGCACTATATAGTATTGTATATTAGTAAATTGCATAGTATATTGTATGGTAACTCAGTTACTTCTATTCTGCATCGAACATTGTACATATGTCTATACTGAACACTGTGACCTCATTTTTACTTCTAAATTACATGCTATACTATTTTATTATGTTATTTGATACTATCTTGTCTAGCACAGTCTCTGGAGCGAAACAGTAAGAAGCATTTTGTATAAAAGTATTCTGTACTTCTGTATGACAACTATTAAAGAAACTTGAACTTGAAACTTGAAACAAAAAACAGAACAAAAATAATACATGACAAAATTAAATAAAACCGACAGAATTAGAGGTCAAAAGCAAGATTGCTAGGGTTAGGGTGGAGGTGGTGGAGGACAGGGGGCACAGGGGTGATGTGATCAGAGGGTTAGGGTGGAGGTGGTGGAGGACAGGGGGCACAGGGGTGATGTGATCAGAGGGTTAGGGTGGAGGTGGTGGAGGACAGGGGGCACAGGGGTGATGTGATCAGAGGGTTAGGGTGGAGGTGGTGGAGGACAGGGGGCACAGGGGTGATGTGATCAGAGGGTTAGGGTGGAGGTGGTGGAGGACAGGGGGCACAGGGGTGATGTGATCAGAGGGTTAGGGTGGAGGTGGTGGAGGACAGGGGGCACAGGGGTGATGTGATCAGAGGGTTAGGGTGGAGGTGGTGGAGGACAGGGGGCACAGGGGTGATGTGATCAGAGGGTTAGGGTGGAGGTGGTGGAGGACAGGGGGCACAGGGGTGATGTGATCAGAGGGTTAGGGTGGAGGTGGTGGAGGACAGGGGGCACAGGGGTGATGTGATCAGAGGGTTAGGGTGGAGGTGGTGGAGGACAGGGGGCACAGGGGTGATGTGATCAGAGGGTTAGGGTGGAGGTGGTGGAGGACAGGGGGCACAGGGGTGATGTGATCAGAGGGTTAGGGTGGAGGTGGTGGAGGACAGGGGGCAGTGATCCAGTGCTGATGATATGAATGCATGAACCAGTGTTTCAGCAGCGGAGAGTGTGGGCAGGGGAGTAGTAGAAAGACATAAATAAAATTAGATCTGAATACAAATGAGTATAAATAAACAGTGTAAACAACGGTGCAGATGAGGGTCTAGACCCCCCCCCCCCCCACCCAATGTTTGGTTCTCCTCGCCATTTGACCTCAGCAGCTCAGTCTAAACTAAGAATGAAGACAGCGCTGTATGAACCAGCCACTGCTGCCCCCTGCTGGGGAACGCTAACACAACACACTGTGTCCAGTGTGGGGTCGTGGCCAATCAGAGAAAAGCTGAACACAAGTTTGGTTGCCTTTAATATTCACGCGGCCCGAATCAGATGAGTTTGTTCATGACTCAGATCAGATCTGGGGTTTCCATGGCAGCAGCGTGTAAACAGCAGCACAGATCACACCGACTCTGCCCTTTTCTATTCTGATTTGGGCCACTTTCAGATGTGATCCTAAATCAGATACAGGTGTAATGGATGCGATTTTGATGTCATGATTCAATCCTTTATGCATCAAAATGTAATATTCATACTGCGTAGCTGTAATTATATACATACACACACATTACACACCTTGGTTTGGCTCAGAATTATTCATGCAACTTTTATATCACACTACATTTAGCATTTAGCTGAGCGCTTTTATCCAGAGACTTACTGTAGTTAGTTCTGTACAACAGGTCGGCAGGAAGGAAGGGTACAACTCTATCAACTGAGCAGGCGTGCGTTCCTGATATCAACAGCCGTTGGTCGCTGCAACGGTGGACAAGGGTTGAATACACACAGGTGGTTAAATATAATTACAAGTTTGAATACACGCAGGTGGTTAAATATAATTATAAGGGTTGAATACACACAGGTGGTTAAATATAATTACAAGAGTTGAATACACACAGGTGGTTAAATATAATTACAAGGGTTGAATACACACAGGTGGTTAAATATAATTACAAGTTTGAATACACACACAGGTGGTTAAATATAATTACAAGGGTTGAATACACACAGGTGGTTAAATATAATTACAAGGGTTGAATACACACAGGTGGTTAAATATAATTACAAGGGTTGAATACACACAGGTGGTTAAATATAATTACAAGGGTTGAATACACACAGGTGGTTAAATATAATTACAAGGGTTGAATACACACACAGGTGGTTAAATATAATTACAAGAGTTGAATACACACGTGGTTAAATATAATTACAAGGGTTGAATACACACAGGTGGTTAAATATAATTACAAGGGTTGAATACACACACAGGTGGTTAAATATAATTACAAGGGTTGAATACACACAGGTGGTTAAATATAATTACAAGAGTTGAATACACACAGGTGGTTAAATATAATTATAAGATTGAGACAAAGTCCGATTTCAGAATATAACAAAGGATGAGTTTATTCTAAGTCACATGGGTAAAGTAGGTTACAGATCTGTGATCCAATCAGCATGGGTTTGGGTTCCTCACGCAGGAGAAGATGCAGACGGAACGAGGAGCAGGTTATATACCTGTATATAACTCCTCCCCTAAAGTAGGTTATATACCTGTATATAACTCCTCCCCTAAAGTAGTTTATATACCTGTATATAACTCCTCCCCTAGGTACTCTAGTATATATTACAAAGTACTCTAGTATATTACAGAATACAGATTACAAAGTACTCTAGTATATTACAGAATAGATTACAAAGTACTACATTTAATAATGTCGTCATGTCTTTAAACAATGGTGCTTTATACAGGATATCAGCGATCCGTTTCTGCACTCCCTGCGAGAATACACACAGATAACGTGTTCTCAGCAGATTTCCAATGAATGGGATTCGTCCAACACTACTGTAAGGCACTGAGTCCTGTTGTCCAACACTGCTGTAAGACTCTGAGTCCTGTTGTCCAACACTGCTGTAAGGCACTGAGTCCTGTTGTCCAACACTGCTGTAAGACACTGAGTCCTGTTGTCCAACACTGCTGTAAGGCACTGAGTCCTGTTGTCCAACACTGCTGTAAGGCACTGAGTCCTGTTGTCCAACACTGCTGTAAGGCTCTGAGTCCTGTTGTCCAACACTGCTGTAAGGCACTGAGTCCTGTTGTCCAACACTGCTGTAAGGCACTGAGTCCTGTTGTCCAACACTGCTGTAAGACACTGAGTCCTGTTGTCCAACACTGCTGTAAGACACTGAGTCCTGTTGTCCAACACTGCTGCTGTAAGACACTGAGTCCTGTTGTCCAACACTGCTGTAAGGCACTGAGTCCTGTTGTCCAACACTGCTGTAAGACACTGAGTCCTGTTGTCCAACACTGCTGTAAGACACTGAGTCCTGTTGTCCAACACTGCTGTAAGACACTGAGTCCTGTTGTCCAACACTGCTGTAAGACACTGAGTCCTGTTGTCCAACACTGCTGTAAGGCACTGAGTCCTGTTGTCCAACACTGCTGTAAGGCACTGAGTCCTGTTGTCCAACACTGCTGTAAGACACTGAGTCCTGTTGTCCAACATTGCTGTAAGACACTGAGTCCTGTTGTCCAACACTGCTGTAAGACACTGAGTCCTGTTGTCCAACACTGCTGTAAGACACTGAGTCCTGTTGTCCAACACTGCTGTAAGACACTGAGTCCTGTTGTCCAACACTGCTGTAAGACACTGAGTCCTGTTGTCCAACACTGCTTTAAGGCACTGAGTCCTGTTGTCCAACACTGCTGTAAGGCACTGAGTCCTGTTGTCCAACACTGCTGTAAGACACTGAGTCCTGTTGTCCAACACTGCTGTAAGGCACTGAGTCCTGTTGTCCAACACTGCTGTAAGACACTGAGTCCTGTTGTCCAACACTGCTGTAAGGCACTGAGTCCTGTTGTTGTCCAACACTGCTGTAAGACACTGAGTCCTGTTGTCCAACACTGCTGTAAGGCACTGAGTCCTGTTGTCCAACACTGCTGTAAGACACTGAGTCCTGTTGTCCAACACTGCTGTAAGGCACTGAGTCCTGTTGTCCAACACTGCTGTAAGACACTGAGTCCTGTTGTCCAACACTGCTGTAAGACACTGAGTCCTGTTGTCCAACACTGCTGTAAGGCACTGAGTCCTGTTGTCCAACACTGCTGTAAGACACTGAGTCCTGTTGTCCAACACTGCTGTAAGGCACTGAGTCCTGTTGTCCAACACTGCTGTAAGGCACTGAGTCCTGTTGTCCAACACTGCTGTAAGACACTGAGTCCTGTTGTCCAACACTGCTGTAAGACACTGAGTCCTGTTGTCCAACACTGCTGTAAGACACTGAGTCCTGTTGTCCAACACTGCTGTAAGACACTGAGTCCTGTTGTCCAACACTGCTGTAAGACACTGAGTCCTGTTGTCCAACACTGCTGTAAGGCACTGAGTCCTGTTGTTGTCCAACACTGCTGTAAGACACTGAGTCCTGTTGTCCAACACTGCTGTAAGACACTGAGTCCTGTTGTCCAACACTGCTGCTGTAAGACACTGAGTCCTGTTGTCCAACACTGCTGTAAGGCACTGAGTCCTGTTGTCCAACACTGCTGTAAGGCACTGAGTCCTGTTGTCCAACACTGCTGTAAGACACTGAGTCCTGTTGTCCAACACTGCTGTAAGGCTCTGAGTCCTGTTGTCCAACACTGCTGTAAGGCACTGAGTCCTGTTGTTGTCCAACACTGCTGTAAGGCACTGAGTCCTGTTGTCCAACACTGCTGTAAGACACTGAGTCCTGTTGTCCAACACTGCTGTAAGACACTGAGTCCTGTTGTCCAACACTGCTGTAAGGCACTGAGTCCTGTTGTCCAACACTGCTGTAAGACACTGAGTCATGTTGTCCAACACTGCTGTAAGGCACTGAGTCCTGTTGTTGTCCAACACTGCTGTAAGACACTGAGTCCTGTTGTTGTCCAACACTGCTGTAAGACACTGAGTCCTGTTGTTGTCCAACACTGCTGTAAGACACTGAGTCCTGTTGTCCAACACTGCTGTAAGGCACTGAGTCCTGTTGTCCAACACTGCTGTAAGACACTGAGTCCTGTTGTCCAACACTGCTGTAAGGCACTGAGTCCTGTTGTCCAACACTGCTGTAAGACACTGAGTCCTGTTGTCCAACACTGCTGTAAGACACTGAGTCCTGTTGTTGTCCAACACTGCTGTAAGGCTCTGAGTCCTGTTGTCCAACACTGCTGTAAGACACTGAGTCCTGTTGTCCAACACTGCTGTAAGACACTGAGTCCTGTTGTCCAACACTGCTGTAAGGCACTGAGTCCTGTTGTCCAACACTGCTGTAAGGCACTGAGTCCTGTTGTCCAACACTGCTGTAAGACACTGAGTCCTGTTGTCCAACACTGCTGTAAGACTCTGAGTCCTGTTGTCCAACACTGCTGTAAGGCACTGAGTCCTGTTGTCCAACACTGCTGTAAGGCACTGAGTCCTGTTGTCCAACACTGCTGTAAGGCACTGAGTCCTGTTGTTGTCCAACACTGCTGTAAGGCACTGAGTCCTGTTGTCCAACACTGCTGTAAGGCACTGAGTCCTGTTGTTGTCCAACACTGCTGTAAGGCACTGAGTCCTGTTGTCCAACACTGCTGTAAGACACTGAGTCCTGTTGTCCAACACTGCTGTAAGACACTGAGTCCTGTTGTCCAACACTGCTGTAAGACACTGAGTCCTGTTGTCCAACACTGCTGTAAGACACTGAGTCCTGTTGTCCAACACTGCTGTAAGGCACTGAGTCCTGTTGTCCAACACTGCTGTAAGGCACTGAGTCCTGTTGTCCAACACTGCTGTAAGACACCGAGTCCTGTTGTCCAACACTGCTGTAAGGCACTGAGTCCTGTTGTCCAACACTGCTGCTGTAAGGCACTGAGTCCTGTTGTCCAACACTGCTGTAAGGCACTGAGTCGAGCACAATAAGGCCTTCACTCCTCATCAGAATGTATAAACTGAGTCCAGCACAATAAGGCCTTCACTCCTCATCAGAATGGATTAACTGAGTCCTGCACAATAAGGCCTTCACTCCTCATCAGAATGGATTAACTGAGTCCAGCACAATAAGGCCTTCACTCCTCATCAGAATGGATTAACTGAGTCCAGCACAATAAGGCCTTCACTCCTCATCAGAATGTATAAACTGAGTCGAGCACAATAAGGCCTTCACTCCTCATCAGAATGTATAAACTGAGTCGAGCACAATAAGGCCTTCACTCCTCATCAGAATGGATAAGGGTGTTTCTTCATTACATCTTTACTGGGCGAGATTCACTCAAGAGGTGCTTTTAAACAATGGATCATTATAAGGCCTGCCACTAGGCAAGGCCGATTCCAGACTGAGGAATTTGTGTCAATTAAATTCATTAATTTAATACCAATACCTTCACTTCCATCTTCATTATTGGTAATTTGCTCATGCAGGTCAGTTCACACTGGAATCTGATATTGGCCACATTTAAAAAAAACAATGGGTCTCATTCTCCAACGGACTTAAGACAAAAAATTAGCTCTTAGGGCCATTTAAGACATCTTCGGGCCGATTTGGGGATCCCCCCACCGTTGGGAGAACGAGACCCACTGTGAACAGCCAAAACAAAACAGATCAGATCTGAGACCTCAGGCTTGCAGTGTGAACACAGCCATGAAGTCTCAAGTGCTACGGTGATTATACACATTAAATACATGTTGAAACAAGACCAAACCGAGTACAGGCAAATACAAACGTCAACAGAGACACATTCTAGTGTTAAAATGAACCACTTTATTCTGCACAACACATCCATAGAGTACAGTAGAGTACAGTGTGTCAATAGAAAAATAATATCGGCTGCTTTGGGCTTAATTCAACAACATCACGGCTCTGTGGCGGAACAACCCAAAACAACTAATGCACACAATTCATTATCATGAATCAATAGATGATCAATAGATTCTCAGGTCGTTGTGCAGCACGGATTCCTTCAGCATGAGACAATCTTTCAGCTTTATCGTTTCGGCTTCACGACGCAAGTTCCCTTTTCAAACGAGGACGAGAGCAGAGGCTCCTCAGCTAAACCCACCATGTGCCCCCCCCCCACCAGGTCTCCCCCCCCCCCCCCCCCCCCCCGGCAGCGAGGAGGCCCACGAGATGTTGAAGAGTGTCATCATGGAACAATCATGCAGCATAGCCACGTTTCATAAAACAGAATGTAAGCTAGTGAGATCAGCCAAAGAAACTGGCCGCGTCTGTGGAACACCACCAGGGGGCGTAACGATAGATGTTTTTCGGATTGGATGATATTTTGACGTTTTTGGCGATTTTAGATTCTTTATGCGTCAAAATGTATTTATAATGCAGAGCTGTAATTATAGATATGTATATATATATACATACACACACACACACTACACAGCTTGGTTTGGCTCAGAAAAACATTTACAATTATACTAATAGCAGTAAACATAACCACCATTTAACTGCGAGAGAACAAAAAGAAACCTAAAGAGAAGAGCGATAATAGTTTACTTTTAAATTTCGATGCCGTATCGAATGTATAATTCTTCCATTTGCCGGTTGTGTATCACGAGCGTTACGCCCCGCGGGACACAGCTGTCAGCAGACGAGGAAGCGACGTCCCCACCTGTAGCTATCCAAAATTATTTTGATTTTAAATACTTTTTTTAATATTTTTTTTTATGAATCCTCTTGAACATAAATAACATCACTATTGCCAATTAGAAGAGAAAAAAATACAACTCACACATACTGGCATACGTTTCAATGCAATAATGGTCGGGCAAAGCAATGGGAAATTTTTTTTTTTTCATAATAATAATCAACTCAAGCGATTCAAGCTACCTTATGAAAAACAAACTAAGAACATGATCTTTTCAATGCAATGGCGACACAAACAAAACCAAAAATTGTAAAACTGAATTAATTTATTAGAAAGCACCACATTGTAGGTAAATATAAGTAAAGCGTTTAAGCAAATGGAATCTAAGTGTGTACTCAATGGAAATCATGAAGTCAAATGAATTAGAACTAGGGATGTCCGATATTATCGGCCTACCGATATTATCGGCCGATATTGGCATAAAAAATGTGATATCGGAAAATAACGGTATCGGTTTTCAATTTTTTTTTAATTTTTTTATAACATTTATTTAACCTTTATTTACCCAGGCAAGCAAGTAAAAACAAATTATTATTTTATTTATTGTCAAAGTATGCATAATGTTGTATTAATTACACGACAAGAGATATGTAATGTTAATCAATTACCTGAAATTATTCCGTTTTGGGGGGGGGGGAAACCCTGCATATATCGGTATCGGAAATTAAGAGTTGGACAATATCGGTATATCGGTAAAAAAGCCAATATCAAGCATCCCTAATCAGAACCAATTATGAATAAATCTATATGTGTCGACAAGCAGGTCCAAGTGTAAAGGAGTGCCATTGAACTTGTTTTAATGCAGATTATTTACATGTCTGTTGAGACTTAACGCCACAGACCAGGACGTGTTGAACTTGTTTTAATGCAGATTATTTACATGTCTGTTGAGACTTAACGCCACAGACCAGGACTAGTTTAACTCGTCATCGTTCACTTGTCAGAACCGTTGGTTTGAGATGTCGGGGTTTGGTCGCTGGGGACAGTTTGGGATGATTCCTCCTGGTTCTGGTCCTGGTTCTGGTCCTGGTTCTGGTTCTGGGGGGGAGAAGGTCCGTCAGCACAGGTGATGATATTATAGAAGGTCAATGTACAAAATAGCATACAAATATTTTCTACATTTTCAAAAATGTCCTTAACACTATGATCGCCGCGGACGAGTTTTCACGTCATTCCGAGCCATGCTCATTCTGCCGAAGACGCCGTAACTCGTCTTTGATGTCAATATTTCAAAAATCTGTCATCGAAATCATATTTCCTTTCCGGAGCCCTGAGACACACTGCTGATCTCCTCTCAACTCTCTAGCGGTTCAAGAGCGCCATCTGGTGGCCGATCGGCAACCGGATATTAACCTTTGAACCGGTAGTGCTCATCCATATGTGGTCCGGCCACTCGCTATAGCTCCCGCGACTCCATCTTGAAACACTGGATAATAGATCGCTCGCCCTAACTCAATAAACAACGTCATTTGGACGTATATACTATTATACAACCTGGAAATGGATCGGGCATTTCTACATCCCATAATAGAAAAAAATCTGTTCCACGCTCATCTGCCAGCGGCGCGAGGAAGCCACGGTAAGATTCAGCGTTATTTTCTAACGTATTCTATACTAACTGATCTGATGAACATATGACCCACTCTGGATGAATCATCTAACGCTGCCCACGGAATTATAAACGATCAGCCGCCCATCCGGTCATCATCAGATGATGCGTAGAAACTTCTAGAACCACGTCCAGTTGAAACTTTTTATCTCGCACAGATTCCTACCAAACTGTATTTGATCATCAATATAATGCATTTGGGGCTATAAATCACGTTCTGGAGAAAGCTGCAGAAAACGATAAAAACATACTTATACTTTAGACCATATTTTAGTATGAATATGTGAATGAAAAAGTTTAACGTTGCTACACCCTGAACAATACATATAGGACATTGAATGGGCCATGATAATGGCAATTTAGCAATAGAATTTAAAAAGTTATAGCCCTGCAAAGAAGGGGAACTTCTCCATAGACAAATAGAGCTGGCGAGGGATGGTAAATTATGAATTTAACCCATGGCGATTAAAGTGTTAAATGAATAGTTATTTTTCCATTCATAATAATAATAATACTAATTCATATCCATGCTAAATGACTAAATGTAAATGTACCAGTCCACTAAGCAGCAGCGATCCCATTATACAGAAAGCCAAGCAAAGTGAGTCTGGGTCTCTGTAGCAAAACTCAAATTGAGCCAAATCATTGTCCTGCTGGACTTCTGACACAGAGTGTAGCTTGCAGGTCAGGAAGCGTCAGAACACATGTCAACAGACGACCCTCCTCATTGGTCGCAGGTCAGGAAGCGTGTAGCTTTTCTCCAACGCGTCCGTGTTTCCGGGTTCCCGTTTTGCACTCTGATTGGCCAGGTCATGTGACATGTGCGCCAATCGTGGGACGGCAAGTTCTGCACCTATTTCCGGGTCTAACAGCCTGCAAACTACCTAACGCCTAGTTTATCACTGGTTAAGCTTATAGGCGACTCTTTCGCAGTCGGTTAAGGTTAGAGTTTGGAATCAGGGCAGGCGTTCTATCGCCCTGCTCTAAGACAAACTCTAACCTTAACCAACTTCGAAAGAGCGCCTAAGCTTAACCAGTGTAGACACTTGCGGTCCCACGATTGGGAGTACATGTCACATGACCTGGCCAATCAGAGACGCGGAAAACACGAACGCGTTGGAGAAAGGCTTCAAGCGGTCAGGAAGCATCAGAACACATGTCAACAGACGACCCTCCCCATTGGTGGTTCCCAACTCAACAGACGACCCTCCCCATTGGTGGTTCCCAACTCAACAGACGACCCTCCCCATTGGTGGTTCCCAACTCAACAGACGACCCTCCCCATTGGTGGTTCCCAACTCAACAGACGACCCTCCCCATTGGTGGTTCCCAACTCAACAGACGACCCTCCCCATTGGTGGTTCCCAACTCAACAGACGACCCTCCCCATTGGTGGTTCCCAACTCAACAGACGACCCTCCCCATTGGTGGTTCCCAACTCAACAGACGACCCTCCCCATTGGTGGTTCCCAACTCAACAGACGACCCTCCCCATTGGTGGTTCCCAACTCAACAGACGACCCTCCCCATTGGTGGTTCCCAACTCAACAGACGACCCTCCCCATTGGTGGTTCCCAACTCAACAGACGACCCTCCCCATTGGTGGTTCCCAACTCAACAGACGACCCTCCCCATTGGTGGTTCCCAACTCAACAGACGACCCTCCCCATTGGTGGTTCCCAACTCAACAGACGACCCTCCCCATTGGTGGTTCCCAACTCAACAGACGACCCTCCCCATTGGTGGTTCCCAACTCAACAGACGACCCTCCCCATTGGTGGTTCCCAACTCAACAGACGACCCTCCCCATTGGTGGTTCCCAACTCAACAGACGACCCTCCCCATTGGTGGTTCCCAACTCAACAGACGACCCTCCCCATTGGTTGAGGTTTCTCACCTTCTTCAGGAGTGCCAGGACCTCCGCGGCGGTGCTGCTGAGCGTGTGGGCCGTGCTGCTGAGCGCCTCCTGGTAGGCGGCCCTCTGCTCCTCCGCGGCCCGCAGCGCCTCCTCGCTCTGCCCCAGCGCCGCCTTGGCCTCCTGCAGCTCCGCGCCCAGCGCCGTGTTGCTCACCTCCAGCCGGCTCCTCTGCTGCGCGTCCTCGCCTGGGGCACAGCAGGGGTTAACACGGGGGGCCCACAGACGGGGCACAGCAGCCACGGGGTTAACACGGGGGGCCCACAGACGGGGCACAGCAGCGACGGGGTTAACACGGGGGGCCCACAGACGGGGCACAATTAAATGCAAGGACTTTCAAGTACTTTTCCCAAGCACTATTTCTCATTTAAAAAGGATCCAATTCACTTTGAACTCATTGACTGCCACGCTGTTTTCCCATCTTTACTCTTATTTTCGCAATGTTTGCGGACCCATCGTGTGTTCTGTATTATAGCTGTGGAGACCCATCGTGTGTTCTGTATTATAGCTGTGGAGACCCATCGTGTGTTCTGTATTATAGCTGTGGAGACAATAGTGTGTTCTGTATTATAGCTGTGGAGACAATAGGACCCATCGTGTGTTCTGTATTATAGCTGTGGAGACAATAGGACCCATCGTGTGTTCTGTATTATAGCTGTGGAGACAATAGGACCCGTCGTGTGTTCTGTATTATAGCTGTGGAGACAATAGGACCCATCGTGTGTTCTGTATTATAGCTGTGGAGACAATAGGACCCGTCGTGTGTTCTGTATTATAGCTGTGGAGACAATAGGACCCGTCGTGTGTTCTGTATTATAGCTGTGGAGACAATAGGACCCATCGTGTGTTCTGTATTATAGCTGTGGAGACAATAGTGTGTTCTGTATTATAGCTGTGGAGACAATAGGACCCATCGTGTGTTCTGTATTATAGCTGTGGAGACAATAGGACCCATCGTGTGTTCTGTATTATAGCTGTGGAGACAATAGGACCCATCGTGTGTTCTGTATTATAGCTGTATTATAGCTATGGAGACAATAGTGTGTTCTGTATTATAGCTGTGGAGACAATAGGACCCATCGTGTGTTCTGTATTATAGCTGTATTATAGCTATGGAGACAATAGTGTGTTCTGTATTATAGCTGTGGAGACAATAGGACCCATCGTGTGTTCTGTATTATAGCTGTATTATAGCTATGGAGACAATAGTGTGTTCTGTATTATAGCTGTGGAGACAATAGGACCCGTCGTGTGTTCTGTATTATAGCTGTATTATAGCTATGGAGACAATAGTGTGTTCTGTATTATAGCTGTGGAGACAATAGGACCCGTCGTGTGTTCTGTATTATAGCTGTGGAGACAATAGGACCCATCGTGTGTTCTGTATTATAGCTGTGGAGACAATAGGACCCATCGTGTGTTCTGTATTATAGCTGTATTATAGCTATGGAGACAATAGTGTGTTCTGTATTATAGCTGTGGAGACAATAGGACCCATCGTGTGTTCTGTATTATAGCTGTGGAGACAATAGGACCCGTCGTGTGTTCTGTATTATAGCTGTGGAGACAATAGGACCCATCGTGTGTTCTGTATTATAGCTGTGGAGACAATAGGACCCATCGTGTGTTCTGTATTATAGCTGTATTATAGCTATGGAGACAATAGTGTGTTCTGTATTATAGCTGTGGAGACAATAGGACCCGTCGTGTGTTCTGTATTATAGCTGTGGAGACAATAGGACCCATCGTGTGTTCTGTATTATAGCTGTGGAGACAATAGGACCCATCGTGTGTTCTGTATTATAGCTGTGGAGACAATAGGACCCGTCGTGTGTTCTGTATTATAGCTGTATTATAGCTATGGAGACAATAGTGTGTTCTGTATTATAGCTGTGGAGACAATAGGACCCGTCGTGTGTTCTGTATTATAGCTGTGGAGACAATAGTATTCCACGCGAAACATCGCCCCTTTTCAAAATAATCTAGTATTTTCTTCTAGATTGCGAGATATGACGTGTTATATGCATATGCGCAAATCGTCCGGGTTGCTCGCCTGAAACCTATATTATTTCCAGATCAAAAGGTATGTACCATATATAGATGTTTCTTCACAAAATCATCAAGGGGGGGGGGGGGGGGGTTTACGAAGCTGCGATCGTTACCAAAAGCATGTTTTAGGTTCGATAAAATAGACCTAGAATAGACCTTACCTTAGTCAGAAGGTACTCCGAAATGAATAATCCCAGTCGTTCCATCGCAATTACTCGTGTGCATTGGGCATGGCTATCATACGGGAACCAATAGGTTTCAGGCGATCAAATCTCAGACAGATTGCTGTGTTCTGATTCACTTTGAGGGGGAGGGGTTCCTGCAGCCAGAGGCACACAGAGAGAGAGAGAGTAGACCCAGTTCAAAAGGTAGGCGATACTGCCACCTGTCGGGATGCGATCGTCATTGCAATTTTAACGTAGGCAGCAGTGCCAGGGAGACACAGGCAGATCCGCGTGAGTGCTTAGAATGGGTATGGCGCAGAAAGAGTTAAATGCTTTTTTTTTGTGTGAAAAAAAAATCACATTCTGATATATATTTTTCGTGTAAAATAAATACAAAAAAACCCAGATTAAAAAAATATATATTTAAAAAACAATTAGGCGGAAGTTCTAACCCATTAATTAAGAATCGAATGCCAACGTAACGAACAAAGGTGTGTGTGCAGGGACCGAAACTAAAAAAAGTTAATTTCGCTCTGTGTGTGTGCATGTGTGTAGCAGCGGAGCATGGAGCCGTCCACTAAGCAGCAGCATAAAATTAGCAGAGAATTGACAGAAAACATTTGAATAGATTTCGGTCATTAACTCATTCACGGCTAACCACGACTATAGTCGGGTTATCTCGCCAACCGCTGAGCGTCAAAACCCGAGTATAGTCGGGTTTTCGATAGTTTCTTTCATTCGATTTTTTTTTAATTCTATACAGTCTCACGGACCTCTGTGTTACCATTGGAACTCATTCTGAGACCCAGAGAGTGCAATACCGGCCGAATCCTGCTAGGTGGCAGTATCGCCTACCCTTTGAAACCTTATTTCACACTGTGTGTTACATTGTATATATGGTCCGGGCGGAGAATTTAGACCAAGCCAAGTGAATCCCTTCATCCGAGCACTTTGAAACACGTTCAGCACATTCCATGCATATTCTGTGCCAGTTCATGTCAGGGACCCGATGGACATCAATACTGGAAATCGCGATCAGACAATTGGAATATTCTTTTTGGGATACCTCCTAGTAAAGGTAAGGACTATATGACATCAACCCTACTTTGATCCAACAATGATTACACATCGATCGCAACGATCAACGTATGTAGCATAAAACAAATAAAAAAAATGCCGTTGGTGACGATCAGAGCATCAAAAAACGCCCCCCCCCCCCCCCCCCCCCTTGATGCATTCATGATGAAACATAATAATACCTATTATATACCTTTGATTTGGAAATAGTAACGTGTCCAGGCGAGCAACGCGAACGCCTTTAGCTAAATTCACATATCGCTCCATAACGCAGCTTCCAGGAATGAGCCAGGATCACTCTGAAACTATACAATATTCACCACGGGATAACACGCGAACGTATACATGAAAACATTTACTCTCTTTTTTACATGTTGGACGAGGGATAGTGACTGTCAAATGAGCCATAGTATTGTCTCCATAGCTATAATATAGAATATAGATATAGCCCTGCAAACATCGTGACGCACAGTGAAAATCCCTATCTTTTAAAGCATAGCCCATTGACTACAAGGATGGATAAAACGGCTGGCACTGAAAGTGTTCAAATCTATAAAAGAAATTGTAATAAATGAAAAGTGCACTTTCACCTTTCCACACTACACTTATTGATTATAATAGATTTCTGACATTCAAATCTAGGAAAGACTATTAGCAGGTTTCTGACTAAATACATGCAATGCATAAAGTGCAGACATAAAGTGGAGACCGAATAAAAGAGTGCAGTAATGTACCAGTCCACTAAGCAGCAGCGATCCCATTATACAGAAAGCCAAGCAAAGTGAGTCTGGGTCTCTGTAGCAAAACTCAAATTGAGCCAAATCATTGTCCTGCTGGACTTCTGACACAGAGTGTAGCTTGCAGGTCAGGAAGCATCAGAACACATGTATTAGATTTAATCTATAGATTAGATTAAATGTAATGTCATCATACAGCACAAGTACAGTACAACGAGCATCCAACCAGAGTGCAAATGTAACAGTAAAGTGCAAATATACAATGTACAGGTGATTAAACTGTACATACATCTGATTAGCACTATTACTCAGTAGTACTAATTTATATTTATACCCAGAGTTGTAGTATTAATGTGAATGAAATCTACTGTATGTACAGTTCCATTCTATAATGGATATGGCTCCGCCATTTTGAATCCGTTGCAACGCGGATTGTTGCTAAATGTTCACAGAAGGCAGACACACTAACTGCGGTCCAATCTATGCCAATAACGTTCAGTTTTGTGGTAGAGAATCCAGAGAAATAAAAAAATTCATACGCAAGTCATTTGCTTGCAGGAAGCTAGAATCGGCTGGGTACTGTAGTTTTTAGAAATTTCAATGCTCACGAGAGCTCTGGATGCCCTCTTCTCATATGACTACACTAGGCAACGTTTAGCTAATTCAAAATGGCGGATATTCGCTAAATTATAAACGCATTCCATAAACTAAAATCTCACTAATAACACATTACCCTATTGGTAAACAAACGTATTGTTGAAAATATACACTATGACTGCTGTTGTGACATGGTTAGGGTCTTTACTCTTGGATACATTTGGAAAAGAAACGCTACTTAATGTCATACAGTCTGGAGAGATTCATTTATGATGCAATGTCATTTTGGGAGCGGTGCCAAAATGTTAAAACATTACTTTCCTAACTTAGTGAAACAAAATGTAACAAATGAACACAGATATAAATGTACTGAATTGTTATTTATTATAAATATACCGGTACACATTTCTTTTTAAATAAAAAGTAAATATATATATATATATATATATTTTTTTAAATAGTCTCCGATACCCGATCTAGCTATTTTAGTCATATCGGGGCCGATATCCGATATCAATATCGGAGCATCCCTAGTGGTCAGCTCATGTAGCGTGTTAGCGAACGCCCCCTAGTGGTCAGCTCATGTAGCGTGTTAGCGAACGCCCCCTAGTGGTCAGCTCATGTAGCGTGTTAGCGAACGCCCCCTAGTGGTCAGCTCATGT